>NC_088327.1:25807500-25932500 GCF_036884655.1 Musa acuminata AAA Group | reverse complement strand
AAAAATTAGTGGACATGTGTCACTAGCTAGCTTAATGATGCCACCTAAGTTTGCCCTAAGGATGACACCTAGCACTTTTCATGCATGCTTGCTACCTTGAAACTTTGCAACTCTTGTGTTAACCAAAAGTAATTAAGTAAGAGATTAAAGGAGAAACTAAATGTAACCTTCAGATGCTGCATCCAACGTGAGTTTAAGAAGAGAATAGAAGGGAAGAAGAAGAAGAGGAATTGAAGAAGAAGATTTGATTGAGGTTTTGCATCAACTCCCCCCATTTGGGAATCAAATTTGTTTAAGGCAAGTGTTCTAATCTCTTCCTACAGAATTCTTAATCTTTGTTTTCCTTTTAATTCTTCATAATGCAAAAGATTTCAGCTTAGTACCAAACCGTTCTTTCCTTTTGATACAAATCCATGAATCTGAAATTTTTCGGTAATCTGACCTCTATTCAATGTTTCGGTCATAACATTTTGTAATAAACTCTGATTTAGACAAAACCTATTCCATTTGAAAGTAGACTCAAATATCTTTATTTTGACAATAAGATTGAATGATTCGGAGTTTAAATGCCTACTAAGACTTCTGTTTCAATTAACCCTATAGATTCTGCAAAATAGGGACTGAAATTTCTGACCTTCTATTACTAAATTGCTCATAACTCTCTAGAGAAAATTCTAAACTAAGCAAAACTTAGTTCTTTGGAAACTAGATTCGTGTATCTTTCTTTTGACACCTAGTTGGAAATTTTGAAGTATGTTTGCCTTCTGAAACTTCTGTTTAAATCGATTCTATCAAGTCTGCAAAACAGGGATGATCATTTCTGACCTTCCTTTACTCTATTTGTTGTAACTTCCTGTTGAGAAGTCAAAAAAAATTATAAATCTGAGTTCATCGGAAAATAGATTGATACAGCTTTCCAATGACACCTATTTTTAGTGATTTGGAGCATATTTGGTCACTCAAACAATTCAGAAACTATACCATTCAAATCCTGTCATAATTGAAAACTTTGTTGGGATTTGCCTATTCAATTTTCATCCTATTGGAAAATTGATTTCTGCTAAATTCTTCTTCAATTGAGCTTTATATTAGTCCTTTGAAGTTCTTGTATTGTTCATCCTGAAATTATTGAATATCTGAAATTTATTATGTAATGCTTTGTTTGCATTTCCTTGTTTGATAAAGGCACATGCATATCTTCGTTGTTCCGCTTGTGCTTCTGATATGTGTCAATGTTATTGTTCATACTACCCTTTTGTACTCTGGTGTCTTGTGGGATATTATGAACCTTTGCCAGAAATGGTAAAGGGAGTTATGCTTAGAGCCCGCAATTGCTCCGCCGGCCCCATTGACTTCACTCAGACGTGGGTGGATGGAGCTCCCAGACGTGGGAGACTTATGCTTTGGTGGTCATCCAGAAATGGATGAATCACATTATGTATTGGTCCCACAGCACCATCTATGTTTATTGATATGATATCCAAAGCTTTGTTTATGAGTTCATATTATGCTTTGGATAAAAATGGAATGCATGCTACATCAAAAATGACATACAAGCTTGTGTTTATTACTCGGTTCACTTGTTATACCCTGAAGTGTTTCGTATGTCATTGTTATGCTCTCAAACACTCTTATGCCTTTGATATGTACCTAAATGCTTCATGTGTCATTTGATACATGCCTAAATATTTCTTTTGCCAATGAAATGCTCCAATTTCCTTTCTCCTATTGTTATGTCTAATGCCTGTTTTTGAACGAGGTAAACCTTTGTGATTTTATATCAAGTGAGATGACTTCAAATGAACATTTGTATTTCTACCTTATAACTTGATACTAAACCTGCTTGAACTTCTCCTATCATCATGGATATGTTAGACACTTGCTGAGCTCTTTATGCTCACCCCGTTGCTATATAATTTTTTCAGGGTAGCTTGTCACGCACTGAAAAGCTAGAATTGGGTTAAAGCAGTGAAAGGCTAGAAGATTTTCGAGCTAATCTTTGTTGGATGATGGTTTTTGTTGTATAGTAAACTTTACTTCTGATGTAATGTTAAGGATCTGTTGATACTTATGTGTTGTAAAAGTTTAAAGGACCGCTCATGTGTATGGAATGATAAGTTTAAGTTGTATAAGGATAAGAACTCATGGTAAATAATTATCTTTTTGTGATTGTATATACTTCTATGTTTATGGATTTGTGTTGTAGTTGATGTTTAGTTGGGTTGCCTTTAGATTTTTGTGAATCTCTAAGTGAAGTGGATTATGATTTATGTAACGTTCAAGTTTATGAATTGTGAATATTGATTTTTGAATGATTCTTAGTATCCTCAAATTGTTAGATTGGATCCTGGATTGAATTGATGATGAATTATAATATTATTGATTTTTAGATAGGTCACACCTCCTGAATGTGATAATTCGGGGGGGGGGGGGGGGGGGGGGGCGTGACAGTTGGTGCTAGTCATGGGTGCCCAACAAGCCAATCACGTGAGTGATGGCACGTGTGACATGATACAAAATATTTTTGCTTATTATATTTTAGCATTTATCACTTTATATTAACTATTGCATATATGCATGTATATATTGTGATATCCTTAGATCTATGCAATGGGAATCGGATCGTGATGAGATTACGATAATGAAATCGATTCACCTTTAAACACAGATCCTAAATAATCCCGGTCATAGGTTACTCGAGAGGGATATCGTGATAACCGGACAGACTGGTGTGCTATATACTCGTCCATATGATGGATATAGCTAGTCTCATAGTTGCTCGTGTAGGGATACTAGGGATATAGTACAGGTGCTCATTAGAGAATAAGTTCACTGATTGATCCATTTACGTAATGCTAAATGGTTGATGATGCCTTATTGTCATACAATGATTATGTAGTCCTAGTGGTGTATTTGGTCCTTAGACTTGAGACACCAAGGATGTCCTGTATAAGTGCTCCACTCTTTGTTATCAGACTTATAGGTTTGGATGTCCCAGATCTAGTACAGTTGGTCATTACAGTGGTAGTCAACCTTATGAGGGCTATTGATTATCGATAGAGGATCATCTACTCTCGGCATCATGAGAGGAATATCCCATGTATTCTTGCTCAGACAAATCCCTAGCTAGGGTCATTCAGCTTGAGAGAGAAAGAGTTCTTTGGGAGAATCCGATTAGAGCGAGAATCGAGAAAAAACTGTATGGGTCTGATAGCACCATGCCCGATATACGGTCTCTAGGATATTAGATGGATGAGGGACTATAGGTATATGGTAACTAAGGACAGATAGGTCCAATGGATTGGATTCCCTTGTATCATCTGGGGACTACGACGTAGTGGCCTAGTACATCCGTAGTCGATGAGTCGAGTGAATTATTATAGAGATAATAATTCACTAAGATAGAAGGAGTTCTGACAGGTATTACTCATGGCCAACTTGATAATGGGCCTAGACTATCACATATATATGGTAGGCATTGCAATGAGTAGAAGTTCGGATATAAGATATCCGTCGGAGCCCCTAACTTATTGGATATCCAATAAGCCCCTGAATTATTGGATCCCATGGACGAGATCCAATAAAAGTCCAGGAGAGATTATTGGATAGAGATCCACTAATATAAAAGGCTTGGGTAATTGGATGCAGATCCAATACCCACTAGGGGAGTATCTATTAGGGTTTGATAGGGGACCTTTATAAATAGGAGGGATTCAGTGATTCATAGGCTAGAGCCTTTACTTGTCTCTCCTATTCTCCTCCCCATCTCCACCACAGAGTAGGCCTGGAGTTTTGAGGAGCATCGTTGCAGCCCTACTGTGTGGATCACTGCTAGAGAGGAGGATACTTGACCTCTTTCACCCTCTCCTAGAGATCTACAGGAAACAGGGATATACGATCTCCCTAGGTAACACAATCTATTCTATCTGCGGTTTGTTTCAAGGATTTTTGCACACCAATCTTCGCACGACGACAAACATCTTTTTGGGAAATTGGGGATTTTGTTTCTTGTTCTTCCGCTACGCATGTGATGTCACCCCAAAGATTTCCCAACAGTGATATCAAAGCCAGGTTGTTCATGCGAATGATTAGTTTTGAACTACGTGTGTTGTATTTAGGAAGAATTTTGGCATCAAATTATTAACGTTGCTGCCCTTGTTGCGCTCGAAGATGGCTGCCTGCTTGCTGCCATCTTTATGCAGGCAGGCCACCTACAGCGGTGGCGCGCAAGGGCGGCGCTTGCGGGTGTTGGACCCATAGGCAGAGGTGCTGTAGGGGTGGTCGCCCGGCGGGGCATTACCGTCTGTGGGCGCTGCCTTGCAGGCAGAATCGCCCGCGGAGGTGGCGGCGCCGGCAAGCGAGGGCAGCGCCCCACCCTCCGCCACACGGCCTATCGCTAGCAGGGTGGCTGCGGCAACAGTGGCTGCAGCATGGGAAAGGGAGAAAGGGGCTTAGGGTTTTTGGGGCAAAAGATAGTTTTACCCTTAGAAATTTAAGAAATTTCAGTTTCTGTCCTTTGTCCAAATTATGAAAATATCCTTAGGAATTCTAAAATTCCCTGCATGTCCCTAATTTCAAAAAAATATTAATTAATTAAAAAGTTTAATTGATTATTATTTTTATTATTATCTAGTAGACCTACATGATGATGATTTATATATGTGATGTATGATGTGTGGACGGATGATCATAGACCGTGTGATGTGTGTACTTATGATTATTATTATTGGGGCCTGCGAGCCTCCATTATATTTCTCGTTTATTGTCAGGGCCTGCGTGCTTATGATTAAGTTATAATCACATGAAGAGGCGCAGCGAGAACGTGGTTACGATAGCAGGAACCACGAGACGGACGATCGCGATGCATCGAGATGCATCAAGATGTCGACGGAACCGATGAGGATGAGATGGATGATCACAGGGCATGGAGATGCACCATTGCACACATAAATCTTGATGTGAGTGATTAGGCCTACTGGCTCTAGCCGGATCACATTATGTTATGGTTCATGATCATCTGGTGTGATTACTTATACACATACTAGATTTGTATATATATTTGCATGCGATGTAGATATATATTAAATATGTATATGTATGATATGTTATATTAGGAGACCAAATTATAGAAACCTCTCTCTTGATAATATTAAGTTGGTAAACGTGAGGCAATTAGATTGACCCACGTGGCCTTCCATCATTATAGGTAGGAACCGATTCTCGGTGTAGGTTGAGTTGGTTGAGTCCCTCGAGGCTCACATATATTGTGATTCGCTATCTTGCTTACAACATAGAGATGTCACCGGTGACCTGAGGACATGGTATGCTTGGTTGAGTCCCTTGAGAGTATATCATCAAATCAGACTCCTTGTAACGAAGGTATTGACTTAACCGAACATCATGGTTGGTCGAGTCCCTCGAGACCATGGTGATTCGAAGGCCGAACAGGATGGAAATCATAAAGAGTTGTGATCGGCAAGAGTTGTCTACATTTTGAGCTTAGTGTGATTGGTCGAGTCCCTCGAGGTTACACTACGATGCTGAATGGATCCTAATCCCCACTAGAAGTCTATCAGAGACTTTCATTTCACATGTTGAGGGTATCGCAAGACTCGCTCATAAAATAATGAGAGCATATTAAGATAGAAGTTCATATCTTGATTGTTTATTTCTTATAAAATCTGCATGTTATTCATTTTTGCTGCATCTTTATTTTTAAAAAATATAGCTTTCAAATTCCTTACGTGACATACTTGATGTCAACCGCCTCACTAGTCCAAATTATACGGATTGGCTCCACAACTTGAGAATTATTCTCACGACGGAGAAAATCGTATATGTCCTTGATACAGTGATGTCAACGCCTGAGGAATGGTCAAGCAAGGATGAGATTGCTCGCTACGTGAAGTACATTGATGACTCCACTCTTACTCGGTGCTACATGTTGGGCTCTATGACTCGTAAGTTATAGAGACAACATGAAAAGATGGATGCCAGATCCATTCTCCTATATGTTAACAAATTGTTTGAGGAATAGGGAATGACTCAGCGATATGAGATATCCAAGAGCCTCTTCCACGCTAGGATGACTGAGGGGGCACCAGTTCAGAACCATGTCCTAAAGATGATTGTGTGGATAGAGAAACTCACAGGTCTAGGAATGGTCCTAGAGGATAACTTGTGTGTGGACATTGTGCTTCAATCCCTACCAGATTCCTTTTCATAGTTCATAATGAATTTTAATATGAACAAGCTTGAGGTGACTCTCCTAGAGCTCCTTAATACGTTGAGGGAGGCAAAGAGTACTATCATGAAAGAGAAGCCAGTTCGCTACACTGGTGAGACCAAAAAGAAAGGGAAAGCAGAAAAGTCCCTTAAGAAGGGCAAGGGCAAGGGTAGACCAGGTAAAGCAAAGGTTGCTAAGAAAGACCCAACAAAGGACAAAGGCTAGTGCTTCCACTATGGCAAAGATGGGCATTGGAAGAGGAATTGCAAAGAGTACCTTACAGAGAGGGCAAAACAGAAGTCTTGAGAAGCTTCAGGTACATTCATGACCAATCTCTAATTGTCAAATTTTTATGATAGTGCATTGGTATTGGATACTAGCATTGCTTATCACATCTGCAATTTTTTGTAGATTCTGGAAAAGCCGAGGGGAGATTGGTGAGATGAATATTACATAAAGGTTTGTTTATGCTAGACACTACTCCACATATCATGAATGAAAGTGTGTCTAAGAGAAAACGAGATGAGGTGAACAATGCATACCTTTGGCATTGTAGGCTAGGTCACATTCATGAAGGAAGGATTCAAAAGTTGCTAAAAGATGTATATCTAGATCCATTTGACTATGAGTCATATGCAACTTGTGAGCCTTGCCTCCATGGAAAACTGACCAACTCTCCATTTAGTGGAACTGGAGAGAGAGCCACTGAGCTGTTAGAACTCATACATAGTGATCTATGTGGACCCATGTCAACTCATGCCATTGGTGGTTACTCCTACTTCATTACCTTTACTGATGATTTCTCAAGGTATGGATATGTGTACTTAATGAAGTACAAGTCCGAGGTCTTTGAGAAATTCAGAGAGTATAAGAATGAAGTGGAGAACTAGACTGGAAAGAGTATCAAGACTTTTCGATCAGATCGAGGAGGTGAGTACTTAAATACAGAGTTTACTTAGTTTCTCAAGAACCATGGGATATTATCCCAATGGGCACCTTCTTATACACCTCAGCTCAATGGTGTCTCTGAAAGGAGAAATCGTATGCTATTAGACATGGTACAGTCCATGATGAGTTTCGCTTATCTACCCATCTCATTCTAGGGATATGCTCTAGAGACCATAGCTTACCCTCTGAACAGAGTTCCAACTAAGTTGGTAGTGTCTACACCATATGAGATATTGAAAGGGAAGAAGCCCAATCTTAAGGTTGTTAAGATTTGGGGCTACCCTGCTCACATTAAAAGGCACAACCCCGGTAAGTTAGAATCGAGAACAGGGTGGTGCATGTTCATGGGATACCCCAAGGAAAATTATGGGTATTATTTCTATCATCTCGAGGACCAAAAGGTCTTTGTAGCTAAGAAAGCAGTGTTCCTTGAGAAGGAACATATTCTTAGCGGAAATAGTGGGAGCATGATAGAGTTGAGCAAGGTTGGAGAACCAAGCTCAAGCACCACTCTACAGCCCGAGTCTGTTCAGGTACCTAACATACAAGTTTCAACTTTACATAGGTCTAGCAGAGTATCTCATCCTCTTGAGAGATATGCGAGACATATTAGAGGAGAGAATGTTGAGGACACTGATCCTCAAACCTACGAGGAGGCTATTATGATTATAAACTCCGAGAAGTGATAAGAAGCCATGAATTCTGAGATGGATTCTATGTACTCCAAGGTTTGGAACCTAGTTGATGCACCCGAAGGTATTGTACCCATCGGTTGCAAGTAGATCTTTAAGAAAAAGATCTGAGTAGATGGAAAAGTATAGACCTATAAAGCAAGGCTAGTGGCTAAGGGGTATCGTCAAAGGCAAGGTGTTGACTATGACGAAACCTTCTTACTCGTAGCAATGCTAAAATTCATCCGAATTCTATTGGCTATTGCAGCACACTATGATTATGAGATCTGGTAGATGGATGTGAAAACTGCATTCCTCAATGGGAACCTCGAGGAGGAGGTGTATATGATACAACCTGAGGGATTTGTGTCGAAGAACTACCCAAATATGGTGTGTAGGTTGCTTAGATCCATTTATGGACTAAAGCAAGCTTTCCGAAGTTGGAACATAAGATTTGATGAGGCAATCAGATCTTATGACTTTGTTAAGAACGAAGATGAGCCTTATGTGTACAGGAAGGTAGGTTGGAGCACTATCACCTTTTTGGTGTTATATATGGATGACATCCTGATCATTGGGAATAACGTAGGAATGCTATCCACAGTAAAGGCTTGGTTATCTAAACACTTCTCCATGAAGGACTTAGGGGAAGTATCTTATATCTTGGAGATTCAGATCTATAGAGATAGATCCAAGAGGATGCTTGGCTTGTCCCAATCCAGGTACATAAAAACCATTGTCAAAAGGTTTGGTATAGAAAATTCCAAGAGAGGTCTCATACCGATGAGACATGGGATATCGTTTTCTAGGAGTATGTCCCCAAAGACTCCTGAAGAAAGGGCAAACATGGATATGATACCATATGCCTCAACAATAGGGTCTATCATGTATGTCATGCTATGTACTAGGCCTGATATAGTGCATGCTCTAGGTGTCACGAGCAGGTATCAGGCGGATCCAAGCTTGGAGCATTGGAGAGCAGTAAAGTGTATCCTTAAGTACTTTAGAAGGACTAAGGATCTTTTACTAGTATATGGAAGTAGTAGCCTCATGGTTAAAGGCTACACGAACTCAAGTTTTCAATTTGATGTCGATGATAGCAAGTCAAATTCGGGATATGTGTATACCTTGAATGGAGGAGTAGTGTGCTGGAAGAGTTCCAAGCAAGATACTACTGCTGACTCAACCATAGAGGCGGAGTACATTGCTGGAGTAGATGCAGCAAAGGAGGGAGTCTGGATGAAGAAGTTCATCACAGATCTAGTAGTCGAGCCAACTAGTGAGAAGTTGATTCCTTATATTGCGACAACTACGGGGCGATTACTCAAATAAGGGAACCCGAGTCTCATCAGAAGTGTTCTAAAGAGGTTCCAGCTTATTAGAGAGATCATAACCCGAGGAGATATAGTAGTGAAAAGAGTTCCGTCTGAAGATAACATTACAAATCCACTAACAAAACGATTGTCTCAGATTGTCTTTGAGCGTCACAAGGGTCTGATGGGGATTAGATACTTAGGTGATTGGCTTTAGGTCAAGTGGGAGATTACTAGTCATAAGTGCCCAACAAGCCAATCACGTGAGTGATGGCACATGTGACTTAACACAGAATCTTTTTGGTTATTATATTTTGGCATTTATCACTTTATATTAACTAATGCATATATGCATGTATATATTGTGATGTCCTTGGATCTATGCAATGGGAATTGGATTGTGATGAGATCACGATAATGAGATTGATTCACTTTTAAACACAGATCCTAAATAATCTCGGTCAAAGGTTACTCGAGAGGGACATCGTAATAACCGTACAGACCGGTGTGCTGTATACTCGTCCATATGATGGATGCAGCTGGTCTCATAGTTGCTCGTGTAGGGATACTAGGGATATAGTACAAATGGTTATTGGAGAATGAGTTCACTAATTGATCTGCTTACGGAATGTTGGATGATTGATGATGCCTTATTGTCAGACAACGATTCCGTAGTCTTAATAGTGTATCTGGTCCTTAGACTTGAGATATCAATGATATCATGTATGAGTGCTCCACTCTTTGATACCAGACTTATAGGTTTAGATGTCCCAGATCTAGTACAGTTGGTCATTGGGAGTGGCAATCGACCTTACGAGAGCTATTGAGTGTCGATAGAAGATCATCCACTCTCGGTATCATGAGAGGAATATCTCATGTGTTATTGCTCAGACAAATCCCTGGTCAGGGTCATTCGGATTGAGAGAGAAAGAGTTCTCTGGGAGAATCCGATTAGAGTGAGACTCAAGAAGAAATCATATGGGTCTGATAGTACCATGCCCGATATACGATCTCTAGGATATTAGATGGATGAGGGACTATAGGTATACGGTAATTAAGAATAGACAAGTCGAATGGATTGGATTCCCCTGTATCGTCTGGGGACTATGGCGTAGTGACCTAATACGTCTATAGTCGATGAATCGAGTGAATTATTATATAGATAATAATTCATTAAGTTAAAAGGAGTTTTGACAGGTATGACTCACAATCAGCTCGATATTGGGCCTAGAGAGTCACATATATATGATAGGCATTGCGATGAGTAAAGGTTCGGATATGAGCTATCCGTCGGAGCCCCTATCTTATTGGATATCCAATAAGCCCCTGAATTATTGGATCCCATGGACGAGATCCAATAAGAGCCCATGAGAGATTATTGGATAGAGATCCACTAATCTAAGAGGCTTGGGTAATTGGATGCAGATCCAATACCCACTAGGGGAGGATCTATTAGGGTTTGATAGGAGACCTCTATAAATAGGAGGGGTTCAATGGTTCATAGGCTAGAGCCTGATTAGATATAATGTGGAATAACCTTTGTATATGAACAAGTACTAGAAGACTATAATACGCAGCAGAATTAAATGGAATCACAATCAAATAGAACACCAAGATATACGTGGAAAGCCCCATCAATGTGAAGGGTAAAAACCACAGGGCAAACCAGAGATAATCCACTATAATAATAATGAATATACAAATCTCAATCTCTTGCCCAAAACCCTAACAACAATTACAAGAGAATAACTAGGATACAAGGATCACGTCACTGTGCTCAATATCTAAATCCTCCTTAATTCTCCCCAAGTAATCACAGTAAGAATCTACTGTAGATTTGATCTAACCTAAGATGAGAAAACTGCTAGATGATTGAGAACGGTCTCTCTGCATTGTCCTTGTTTTCTTCTCTTTCTTTCTCCTTAGATTTTTATCTTTTTCTCCTCCTTTTTGCTAAAACGTAGCCACCACACACCCCTTATATTGATCTAGGGTTAGGTCAAAGGGGTATGGGCTGTGGGCTGATAAAGCTTACCATTGGTTGAACCCATTATGGGCTATCAGCCCAACAACCTCCCCCTTCAGCCTATAAGAGAGGCTATCCCATGACTCCTCAATGTGAAGCCATGCCGACCAGTTGTTGGCATATCTCCTATCTTTCTTTTGGTAATGTCTTTATCAACATGTTTGCTCTGTTGTCATTTGTGTGAATTTTCTGAAGCTACAACTGCTTCTCTTTAAATACATTTCGAATCCAGTGGTATCTGACATCTATATGTTTTGGCTTGGAATGAAACATTGGGTTCTTACATAAATGGATGGCACTTTGGCTGTCACAATGCACCACATAATTTTTCTATTTCAGCCCTAATTCTTATAAGAATTCTTTCATCAATAACATTTCTTTGCTTACCTCTGTAGCAGCAATATATTCTACTTTTATGGTGGAGAGAGCAATACATCTTTGCAACCTAGATTGCCATGACACAGCTCCCCTTGAAGAAGTAAGTACATAACCTGAAGTAGACTTCCTTGTATCTATATCTCTTACCATATCTACATCTGTATAACCTATCAACACATGTGGTCCACCTCCAAAGCTTAAACAAACCTTAGAGCTCCCTCTGAGATATCGAAAAATCCACTTCACTGTTGTCCAGTGCTCTTTGCCTAGATTTGCAAGAAATCTACTAGTAACACTAACTGTATATGCGATATCTGGCCTCGTACATACCATTGCATACATTAAACTCTCAACTTCTGAAGCATAAGGAACCTTTTGCATTTTCTCCTTCTCATCATCACTTGACGGACTATGTTCTTAGCATAACTTGAAGT
Organism: Musa acuminata AAA Group; assembly: GCF_036884655.1. Lineage (NCBI taxonomy): Eukaryota > Viridiplantae > Streptophyta > Magnoliopsida > Zingiberales > Musaceae > Musa > Musa acuminata. Next base: position 25,920,504 of record NC_088327.1, on the reverse strand, counting down.
GACTTGTAAGAGGAGAACCAACTGGTTTTGTATTGCTCATACTGAATCTTTCCAATACCTTCTTGATGTATTTCTCTTGTGACAATCAAATCTTCTTATTTTTCCTGTCACGCGAAATCTACATACCTAATATTTGCTTTGCTGGCCTTATTTCCTTCTTTACAAAAGACTCACTCAGTTCCTTCTTCAATCTGTCAATTTTAGACATATCTTTCCCAAGAATAAGCATGTCATCAACATAAAGTAAGAGAATAATAAAATCCTCACCAAACCATTTAATATACACATAATGATCTGAAGCCATTCTTTTGTATCCATTTTCTATCATAAATGAATCAAGCTTTCTGTACCACTATCTTAGAGTTTGCTTTAGCCCATACAAGCTCTTCTTCAATTTGCAAACAAAGTTCTCTTTACCTTTAACTTTGAAGCCTTATAGTTGCTCCAAAGTCAATACATTTCTTTTGACCAAAGTCTTTCACAACCAATCTAGCTTTATACTTTGGTTGAGAACAATATTCTTGAGTCTTCAACCTGAAAACTCACTTATTATTCAAGGCCTTCATTCTATTTGGTAGTAGCACCAAATCATAAGTGTGGTTCTTCTAAAGAGCATCCATCTCTTCTTGTATAACAACTAACCACTTCTCTTTCTGCTCATTTTCAACTGCTTCCTGGTACCTCTGGTTCACCTGCATCAGTAAGCACCACATACTTATCTGTAGAGTATCTTCTGGAAGGTTGACGTTGTCTAGAAGATCTTCTTAACTGAGGTTCTGCAGGAAGTTGCTCTCCAACTTCTTCTTGTTCAACATGTCTTGCAGGTAGATCAACATCAGGCTCTACACCATCTTCCTGCACATCTCTCCCATCACCCTGATATAGTGAAGGAGTAACTAAGTTACAATATGCTAATCCTTCTATAGAAGTCTTGGCCGGTGTCTTCTTCTTCAAATCTTCAAAGGTTTGATCCTTAAAGAAGACTACATCTCTGCTTCTGAACACCTTCTGTTTTTCTGGATCCCAAAGCCTATAACCAAACTGATCATGTGAGTAACTAAGAAAAATACATTCTTTAGTCTTACCATCCAGCTTGGACCTCTTATTGTTTGGAACATGTGCAAATGCATGATAACCAAACACTCTCAAATGCTTGTAGAAAACATATTTCCCTAACCATACATGCTCTGCAACATCACCATCTAGGGCTGTACATGGTGATAAGTTGATCACATCAACTACAGTCCTCAAAGCCTCATCCCAAAATCTTTTGGGTAGATTGGCCTGTGAAAGCATATATCTGATCTTTTCCATGATGGTGTGATTCATCCTCTCTGCAATTGTATTATGCTGAGGTGTACCAAGAACTATCATCTCATATTGGATCCCATGTGACCTGCAATAATCATTAAATAATCTTGTATACTCATCACCATTATCTGATCTTATGCATTTCAATTACCTTTTTGTCTCCCTTTCAACCTTGGCATAAAACTCTTTGAAGATATTAATAACCTGATCTTTGATCTTTAAAGCATAAGCCCAAACTTTCCTGGAAAAATCATCTATAAAAGTGACAAAATAAAGTGCACCACTTATACCAAGAATATCAACAGATCCACCAGGAGTTTTTATCCTTAAATGACCACATACATCTATATAAACACGGTCTAAGGCATGCATTTTTCTAGATAAAGTAGGACTAGCAAATGAAACTATGTGTTGTTTACCAGTCAAACAATCAATATAAGGGTTCAGATGTATACCTTTGAGGTCTAGCAATACCTCTCTCTTGGAAAGAGCTTGCAGCCCCTTCTTGCTCATGTGTCTCAGTCACCTATGCCACAACTCCATGCTGAAGTCTTTTTCTATAGCATTTAATTGCTCACCATAAGCTTTAGCCTGCAACCTGTATAAAGTATGACATTTCTTTCCACTAGCTATAACAAGAGAACCCTTACTGAGCTTCCATTGCCCTCTGTGAAATCTACTATCATAGTCTTCATTATCTAGCCTTCCAACTGAAATTAAATTCAGCCTCAAGTCAACCACATGCCTCACATCCTTAAGCACTAACTTGTAGCCAAGGTTGGTCTTTAAATGGATATCACCGATGCCAATGATATCTGCCATGCCATAGTTGCCCATCTTGACAACACCAAAATTTTCAAACCTGTATGTAGCAAAAAAATCTCTCCATGGTGTAGCATGATGAGAAGCACCTGTGTTAGTCACCCACTCAAGATCCTGACACACACAAGAAAAAATATCATTAGAAGGAGATAAAATCATATAATCACCATCCTGCACTATTGTTGTGATATTATCTTTTGACTCTATAGACTCCACTTCTTTTCCCTTTTTTTTACTATTCTTAGGTTGCTTACATTGGTTCTTGTAATGTCCTTTCTCACCATAGTTATAGCAAACAATATCTTTTCTTGATCTTGACTTGCTCCTACTCATGCGTGAACTGCTTCTAGACTTTGACCTTCCTTTGTTTTCTGAGATAAGTGATTGTGAATCATTCTTAGATGTTGCTGAACTCTTTCTTCTCAACTCCTCATTCAGCAAACTACTTGTTACTTGACTCATAATGACAACACCATCTGGCGCAAAATTATTGAGGGAAACCACTAGTGTCTCCCAACTTTCTGGTAATGAATTGAGAAGTAACAATGCCTGCAACTCATCATCAAGAGACATTTTCATAGAACATAACTGGTTAGTAATACTCTGCATTTTATTCAAATGCCCAACAATAGAAGCACCCTCTCTATATTTTAGGTTCACAATTTTTCTGATTAAAAAAGCTTTGTTGCTAGCTATTTTTCTTTCATAGAGACTTTTCAACTTTTTCTAAAGAGAATATGTAGAAATTTCAGTAGAAACATAGTGAAAGACACTATCATCAAGCCACTGTTGAATAAACCTAATTATTTTTCAATCTAATCTCTTCCACTCATCATCTGTCATAGTTATGGGTTTTGCACTATCCCCCTACAAAGGTTCATACAAATCTTTGCAATACAAGAGATCTTCTATTCTTGGTTTCCATATCATCTAATTGTTTCCATTCAAATTAATCATGCGAGAAATACTACTAGCCTCCATGTTCAAATACAAAATTAAATCACCAAAACCCTACTCTAATACCAGTTGATGAGATATAATGTGAAATAACCTTGGTATATGAACAAGTACTAGAAGACCATAATACGTAACAGAATTAAATGGAATTATAATCAAATAGAACACCAAGATATACGTGGAAAACCCCTTCAATATGAAGGGTACAAACCACGGGTCAAACTAGAGATAATCCACTATAATAATAATGAATATACAAATCTCAATCTCTTGCCCAAAACCCTAGCAACAATCACAAGAGAATAACTGGGATACAAGGATCATGTCACTATGCTCAATATCTAAATCCTCCCTAATTCTCCCTAAGTAATCACAGTAAGAATTTACTATAGATTTGATCTAACCTGAGATGAGAACACTGCTGGATGATTGAGAACAGTCTCTCTGTATTGTTCTTATTTTCTTCTCTTTTTTCTCCTTGGATTTCTGTCTTTTTCTTCTCTTTTTTGCTGCTATAAGGATCACCTCATTGCTGCAGTTTTTCTCCCGAAAACGTAGCCACCTGCCCCTAAAACGCAGCCACCTGCCCCTAAAACGCAGCCACCACACCCCCCTTATATTGATCTAGGGTTAGGTCAAAGGGGTGTGGGCTGATAAAGCCCACCACGGGTTGAACCCATTATGGGCTATTAGCCCAATAGAGCCTTTGCTTGCCTCTCCTAATCTCCTCCCCTTCTCCACTTTAGAGCAGGCCTGGAGTTTTGAGGAGCGTCGTCGCAGCCCTACTGTGTGGATCACCACTAGAGAGGAGGACACTTGACCTCCTTCACCCTCTCCTAGAGATCTGCAAGGAAACAAGGATATACGATCTCCCTTGGTAACACAATCTATTCTATACGTGGTTTATTCCGCGGATTTTTGCACACCAATCTTCGTACGACGACGAATATTTTTTTGAAAAATTGGAGATTTTGTTTTCTTGTTCTTCCGCTGCGCATATGATGTCGCCCCCAATATTTCCCAACAGTTGGGATGATAAACTTGGGAGAAATAATCCTTCAATCCATAGGTGAAGCAAAAGGAAGATTCTCCCATTGAAGCCTGAGGCCTAGTCTAGTAGCTCCATCGGATTCTCAGATGTCTAAACTCTCTTTGCTCAACTAACATACTTGCACAATTCCCTCCAAGATGGCTCAATTAGTGACTTTGATAGACCATTAGATTCAGGGTGCATTATAGAGTTGAATGGAAGAGAAATCACAAAAGTATAGAACTCTTTAAACTCGCATTATTGATTTAGTTACATTGTCCATGATAAGAACATTCGAGACTCCATATCGGGATATTATAATTTTTCAAATGAATCCTTCAGCTTGTCAATTCATAACAGTTGTATGTAGTTCGACTTAAATATTTTCAATGTATTAATGCTATGAAAATAGTCAGTTTTACTAGCATAAATTACATCTCAAGACATAATCAATGACATAGTGACAAGTTTCTTTTAAGTAGTAGCCTTGTCTAAGACCTTATAGGCTAGAAACATCTCACTAATATGTTCTCCACAAGTTTCTTCGAGAACTTTAAATAGAATTTATTCGACCTCATTAGACCGAAGATATCTCTTAGGACCCTTTTTATAAGCTTTTGAATAATGTTTATTGAGTCTGGTTAGTCTAGTTGTTTATTGAGTTGATTTGGTTCAGTTAGAGTTAAGTAGAGGTTTATTTAATATTTATTTATTATTAGAGTTCAAGTCCTGATGGACTTTGGGTGGAGCTCTATAAATAGGGATGTAATTGCTTCTTTTCGGTAATCTATGAAAAATACTATTATTGTCTTTAGATAAATCCTAGGAGGTCGATCCCCTCGAAGTGATCAAGGAGGGTCGATCCCCTTGAAGAGATCAAGGAGGGCCGATCCCCTCGAAGCGATCAAGGAGGGTCGATTCCCTCGAAGCGATCAAGGAGGGCCAATCCCCTCGAAGAGATCAAGGAGGGCTGATCCCCTCGAAGCGATCATTATCATTCCCTTTTCTCCCATTTCTTTCACGATAAGACCTTAGGATCTTATCATTTGGTATTAGAGTGACGATAAGACCTTTAGGGTCTTATCATTTGGTATCAGAGCGACGATAAGACCTTTAGGGTCTTATCATTTGGTATCAGAGCGACGATAAGACTTTAGGGTCATACCATTTGGTATCAGAGCAGCGATCCTCGGCGTTCTCGCTATAGTTCGTCATCTCGTTCAAAAAAAAAAAAAGGAAAAGGAAAAGAAGAAACACGAGAGGAAGAAGAAGCCGCAGCCACCCCTGCGTCCCCTGCTTCCGGCCAGCACACCCGCCGCTGCTTCTCTCCGGCCAGCGCCCACCATCGCCCCGCTTCCCGGCCGGCGACCACCGCCGCCGCTGTTCCCCGGCCAGGAGACGACGCTGCCAACGTCCATCCCAGCCCTACTACCGCCGCCCGCCTCCCCTTGCGTCGCAGCGCAGCCGCTCGACCTCTCCTCCTCGGCGATCGTTGGTGACGCTGCTCCTAGCCGCGCCACCACCGCTGCCTCTCCACCGCCGCCCGCCTTCCCTTGGGTCGCAGCCGCAGCGGCCGATTGTCGCCCTCCTTGCGGCGACCGAAACAGGGCAACTCACGGATTGCCCTTGTTCCCAACCGCATCGCCTCCGCTCGATCACCTGGCCAGCGACCTCTTCTCCTCGCGTTCCCATCTCGCTCGAGCGAGAAGGACCGCCGGCACCGCAGCCGCAACCGCCGGTTGCCGCAGCCCCTCCTTGCAGCGGTTGCAGAAACAGAGCTTCCTCTGTTGCCGCAGCCCCTCGTCGATCGCAGCCACGCCTCGAGCGCCGTCGCCTTCCAGCCGACCCACCACCACTGCCAGCCACATTGCGGCGACCGCTGCTCGCCTCCCAGCCGCCGCTCCCCCTGGCTCGGGCGAGAACGACCGCCGCCACTCACCCTTGCTCTGCCCCCTTGGTGACCGAAACAGGGCAATCCTCTTGCTGCTGCGAACGGTTGCCACCACCGTCGCCGCTGCTGCCCAGCCAGCGACGACGCCGCTCGCCGCCCAGCCTGCCACCGTCGATTCCTATTTTTCCCTGCAGCCTCAACCTCGGCAACACCACCGCAGCCTCCCTCCAACAGCACACGCAGCAAGCTCTGTTTCGGTCGCTTCAACGACACCATTGTGTCCTCAACCGCACGCGATCCATCGACGTCACCAACGCCTTCGTAGTGCGGTAGAGACAGAGCAACGCTGCCTTCCATCCGCACCGTCGCAACCACCGCAGTGACAGGCCCTTGGCGACGCTGCCCCCAGCTGCAGCCACATCAACGCAGTCACCTTCCAACCTCGGCGCTCTCACCCTACGCCTTGATAGAAACAGGGCAGCTACTCTTCCTCCAACACAGCGACTGCAGCACTGCCCTTGGCGTCCGCCTCCTCGGTAACTTCGCATCTACAGTGTTGATGCCCTTGTCCGACACCAAAAACATGAGTTGAGATTACAGATTTGCAGTCTTACGCAATAGCCACCGATAACTCAGTGAAAGCACAAATGGAAGCATTGAAAATTAGAATTGAGAACCGATTACAAGAAGTACTTAATAATTTCAAAAAGGATTTACTGGGGAGCCTTAGTAAATTTCAACAAGGTGGGAGCTCAAGTTCTACATTGCATAGATCTGAAAATACAGGAAAAGGGCCCCAAGATTGTGACACAATCTACTCATACATGAAGGTGGATGGACAGCTCTCAAAAATTTGTCAGACTTCTACAATGTTGGAATATCAGAGTAGGTTTGAAAGATTATCATATCAAGCTAGAGATTGGTCGGAACGATAATTTCTGGATACATTTATTGAAGGTCTTATTCCAGAGATCCGGTGTGAAGTTAAGGCTCGTCAACCTCGCACTATGATAGCTGCGATCTCATTCGCACATCTACATGAGAAAAAAATCAACAGGAAAAATCATGGAAACAAAAGTGACAACCACCAGATGATCAATATGCCACCCACCATATCTATTCCCAACAAAAGCCTTGACACCCAAGGACTAACCCAAGAAGAACTCAAGAAAAATTCAGCAAAGGGTTTGTACTATGATGAAAAGTGGAGTATGGAGCACCAATGTAAACAAGGGCACCATATGTTGATTGAGCCAATTGGAGAGGAACCAAAAGCAGAAGAGTTGGACTTCGATCATGAAGGTATAAATTCTAATGAAGACGTTGAACCTACCATACATACAATGCATATATTAGTCGATTACTCTAACCCGCAAACTATGGAAGTTGGTGAAACTCTGGAACATCAGCCTGTTATAGTTTTGATTGATACTGGTAGCACTAACAATTTTATGGACAGTGAGACTGTTGACCGATTGGCCCACCACATTGAAGACTATGACAGATTCGAAGTAAAAATCGTTGTTGGACGGATTTTCACTTGTGATAGCAAAGGTTCAAAGATAAAATTGATTATACAGGGCCAGAAGTTTCATGCAACGATTGCTATATTGAAAGACCGACTTTTTGCTTACACTATCAAAAAGTGGAGATCATACTTACTTGATCAACGGGTTGTGATGCGTTATAGATAGTCTATGGCTAAAGTGCTGAAAGAGAAGCTCCCCGAGATTGATGCTGCTCAGCCTTGAGGACAAGACTGATTTGAAGAGGGAGGAACTGTTAGGACCCTTTTTATAAGCTTTTGAATAATGTTTATTGAGTCTGGTTAGTCTAGTTGTTTATTGAGTTGATTTGGTTTAGTTAGAGTTAAGTAGAGATTTATTTAATATTTATTTATTATTAGAGTTCAAGTCCTGATGGACTTTGGGTGGAGCTCTATAAATAGGGATGTAATTGCTTCTTTTCGGTAATCTATGAAAAATATTATTATTGTCTTTAGACAAACCCTAGGAGGTCGATCCCCTCGAAGTGATCAAGGAGGGTCGATCCCCTCGAAGAGATCAAGGAGGGCCGATCCCCTCGAAGCGATCAAGGAGGGCCGATTCCCTCGAAGCGATCAAGGAGGGCCAATCCCCTCGAAGAGATCGAGGGCTGATCCCCTCGAAGCGATCATTATCATTCCCTTTTCTCCCATTTCTTTCACGATAAGACCTTAGGGTCTTATCATTTGGTATTAGAGCGACGATAAGACCTTTATGGTCTTATCATTTGGTATCAGAGCGACAATAAGACCTTTAGGGTCTTATCAATATCAAAAATAAATGCAAAAGTATAATATCTTTGGTACAACTAGGGATAATGTCATGGTTGTGTTGATTCTTCATATTGTCAAGGGACTGATTGGGTGGGATCTTGTTTTCAAATAATTAATAATACAATCCATCCAAGCTTGGTTCAATTGTTGGAACAACAACTTATGCTTTGAGATTCCAACATTTCCACAATCACTTGGCTCCTTGAAATTAGATATGCTCTCAATGCGAACTTAGAGAGAGCCTTGACTTTAAAGTCTTGCTCGAACTTGGCAATTTCAAACTTAGGGAGATCGACGATCAACTAATTTACCATGAGTAGACACTTCACTATAGTGGGGAATCAGGCTTCATGGTTGTTAGTAATCTAGTTTACCTCCACTTGTGAATCATTATTGATCGCCATATTGGTGACAAAAAAGTCTTTACATAGTTGAAGTATAGTAAGTAAAGCTTTATATTAGACTCTATTATTGATAGCTTAGAATCAAAGGTTTCCTTAACCAGTCATGCATAATCAAGCCTACCCTATCTTTGGAGTGTTGAATCTCGTATTTTGATGATGAAACCAATTAATAATTATGTTTATGTTTAACTGCATTTTGAGTGATGCAGGTCTACTCGATCAGGATTAGACAGTTAACTCAGGAGGAATTGACGTTGCGCCGGAGGAGATCACATCAAGATATTGGACGGCAGAAGGCTTCGGACGTCGGGCATCGGGCCAAGGAGAGCGAAATTACGCCAAGGATATCGGGGTTACGGAGGTCAACCGCCGATTGGGCAACAAGCTGCAAGAGAGGACGATGCACCGAAGAATCGGACGAAGCGCCAACTAATGACGTGCCGGGCAACAGAATGTCAATTCGCGTTGTAATAATTGTCTAGATCGGAGTAGAGTTTTAGCTTGTGTGTGCAGGATTAACTACGATAATGACGAAGACATAAAGCAAAACAAAGTGTCAGAGTCAAGCACGAAGGATTCATTGAGAGTTCAAGAGTTCGACGGAAGTCCGAAGGTTTGTCGGGAATGCTACCGGAACTAGCCGAGAATGAGTAGGGAGCTTGCTGAAGGGTTTTTCGGAAGCTCGCCAGAAGGTTCGTTGGAAGTTCACGGAGCTCGCCGAGAAAGATCGGAGCTTGCCGAAGAAGCTCGTTGGAACTCGTCAAGATCAAATCGTGAAGTCTAGGAGCTTGCCGGGAGTCCGTAGAATGGTTTCCGAGAGTTTATCGGAAAACCGTCGGAAGTTTGCCGGAAGCTTGTCGGAAAAAGTCTTGACTTACGGACTTTGTAATAGCTTAGAAAATGTCCTTAAATTCATAGTTAGCATGTTAATTAGGGTTAGGATTAGGTGTTAATCTTATAACCCAAGTAGGGGCCAATTGGGCCCGAGTTTGGACTGGTTTGGGCCAAGCTTGGAGCCCAACCAGTGAGCTGAATTGGCCTAGGCGGTGGCACCGCCTAGGCTGGGCGGTGACACCTCCTGGGCTGGGCGGTGGCATCGCTTGGCTGGGCGGTGGCACCACCAGCATCGGGAACATAAGAGAATTCAAATTTTTGGAGCCCAAATTTGAATTCTCTTGAGGCCTATAAATACCCCTCAAGTCTCAGCTGAGAACACAACTTTTTGAGCAGCAAGTGATTGAGAGAAAAGTCTTAGAAGAGTCTTTGCTAGTCTTGTTTCCAATTTGCTAGTGTTCACCTCCTTCTTTCTTGCTGAAAATCTGTAAGAGAGTGAACCGCTTGTAAAAGTTGTAAGAGGGGTATTTCCCCTTCCCTTTCAAGAGATTTGCTAGTGGAAGGTGGGAGCCTCATCGAAGAGGGGCCTTGCAAGTGGATGTAGGTCATTTGACCGAACCATTGTAAAATCGGTGTAATCTCTGGTTTGCATTTACTTATTGTCATTTATATTACTGCAAACCATTTGCACTTTAATGCTATACTGCTTTGTCTCTGTCTTACTTATCTCTTCAAGTTAAAACGCAATCGAAACGGTTTTAAACGAAAACGTTACTTTTATCGTACGAAGTTTTCGAAAAGTGTTTAAATCGTGAAAAGTTTATCGCACTTCACCGCTGCACTAATTCACCCCCCCCTCTTAGTGCCGCTCCGATCCTAACAATTGGTATCAGAGCCCGGTATTTCTCATTTCGGATTTACACCCGAGAGAAATGGCTCTTCATGGCTTTCAAGAGGAATTATCGGTTTTTCATCCACCGTTGTTTAACGGATTGGACTACACTTATTGGAAAACTCGAATTAGAGTTTTCTTGATTTCTATAAATTTGGATTTATGGAATATCGTTGAAAACAGTTTTCAACTTCCCTCTAAACCGATGAACGAATGGTCAGATTTGGAGAAGAAATATTTTTCTTTAAACGCAAAGGCTATGAATGCCTTTTTTTGCGCTTTGGACAAAAATGAGTTCAATCGGATTTCTACGTGCGAAACGGCTTTCGATATTTGGTGAACACTTGAAATCACGCACGAGGGAACTAGTGGAGTCAAAGACTCGAAAGTTAACATTTTATTGCATGATTTTGAGCTTTTTCAAATGCAACCAAACGAGACTATAGGCGACATGTACACCCGTTTCATGGATGTCGTCAATAATCTAAGAGTTCTTGGTAAATCTTTTTCGAATTTTGATCTCGTAAGCAAGATCTTAAGATCCCTTCCAAAAAGGTGGGATTCTAAAATAACCGCAATACAAGAAACAAAAGATTTAAATATTTTTCCACTTGAAGAACTAATTGGTTTGTTGATGACATATGAAATGGTGCACAATGCACATGATGAACAAAATCACCTTCCAAAGAACAGGAAGGATTTGGAACTCCTGACAAATGGATACCACTTGAGCAATGACTCAAGTGATGAGGATAATGATGAACTTGAATTTCGAACACTAAATCTTAATAAGTTTATTAAACAAAAATCTAAAATAAATAATGAACTTGAACGGAGGAAGAGGCCAAAGATGAGGAAGGCAACCAAGGATGAATCAAAAACTTCCAAAGGTGAAACGACGAATTGGGCTTTGACGGGCTTCGATTACAAGGTAAGTAACTCAACTCTCTTGAATTATTTTGAAATTACTTGATGTTTTCCATGATGCATTTTCTCTTTTCTTTTGAATAATTATTTTTCTTGAAAATTGTATGTTTTATGTTAATAGAATAAAATGTTAGATTTAAATAATCATACATATGTGCTTGAGAAGCAAGAATGTGTATTTTGATGATTTCCATATTAACCTTCAATGATGATGCATGATTTTTATATGGAAGGCTTGATGATTTTTTTTAAACCTTGTCTTTGGTTTTCAAACATGATGTATGCTTTTGACATAAGAACAAAACTTGAGCATGCTAATATAAAGTCAATCACATAAATTAAAACTAAAGAAGTTTTAGTTATCTATAAGAATCATTCAAAATTATGTTCAATAAAACCATTGCATAATGATGTAATGAGAATATTAAACATTTTGAAACCATGTTTTAGTGTCATGCATAATGATCATGCTTAATAAATTTCGAAATTATGCATATGAATCCTATGATTTATGGATTATTGATTTTTACCATAATGAAAGTGCCTTATTAATCTTTGTTGTAATAAATCTTACACTTTCGGTTTTAAACATTATACATGTTTTTATTTGGTATAAGTGAAATAAAATCATATGAATTGAAACAACTAAAAAGAGTAAAATATTTTTTCCTTGAAAAATTATTTTTCTCTATCCTATTGATCTTGATGTTTATTATGATAAATCTATGTATACCATTTTGAATCTCTTGAAAGTAATGTTGATATTTTGATGATTTTGATGATTTAAATTTGAAATGAGTTTTATCAAAATCATGATATTGATTTCTTGGAATAACATGAGGTTACCTTTGATGATCATTTTGATTCATGGAATTTTGGATACATGATTTGGTCTTACATTTGTTTATGAGATGGTTGAAATCTTTGTACGTTTGAATTCTTCCCTTCTCCTTTCAATTTATGCATGTTATATGTTAAAGATTTAAAACCATGTTTTGGTATCATGCATATCTAAGAAATATTGATGTGACAAATTGAATAAGTTGAAAATGAATGATGATTTTTCTCTTGAATATAACTTGTGATATTTTTTATATAAATCATCATTTTGATTTCTCGACATTCGATACATAAGATTTTATTATAAATCAAAATTTCTCATTAATCGATCTTCTACGATTTTACTTGCTATTCTCTTGAGAGGAGATTTTCTAAATGAATCATGATTTTTCCTTGTGAGTTCTTGGAGTTATTACTTGATTTTTCTTTTAAAACAAGATCTCTTCTTTGTACTCCTATGATTTTTCTTGATATTTTATTTAAATAAGATATTTACTATATGAATCATGTCTTTTGGTATTCAAATGATTTTATCCTTCATGACATGATTTCTTTGTATTTATGGCTTGCATGGCTTGAAATGTTTTGGTATAATGCATGCAATGATGAAATATTCATAAAGTTAAAATGATGTATGCAATACTTATGATAATAATGTACATGATGTATTTATTGCATATGATGTGTATCATGAATGCTTTAAATGATGAATGTTTGGTATCATGATCAACATGTTGATAAATGCTTAAAAATTTTAATGCTTGAGTATCATGTATGATATGCTTATTAATGATGATTGATTTATTTTTCGGTATCGTGCATGAAAAATAAGGTTATTGAAATTGTGTATGTTTTAATTTGAATATATAATGATGCACAAATAAGAATGATACTTATCTTTGTCATAATATGAAAATTAATATAAGGGTCTTCCCTTCTTTTTGACAATGACAAAGAGGGAGCAAGAATTTCTAGCATGGACATCATGAAAAGAGGCAAACTAACTAGCTTGCACAATTCAAGATGAAAGCAAAAATTGCACTTCTCAAAAGAGAAGATGCAAATGTAACATTTGCCAAATTGTTTGCTTGCCTCATGTAAAACATTATCTCTTGCTAGTTTGGCATTTTTGCTAGCTTGTATGTTGCAAAACTTGATCACTTTTTCAAATATTTTGCTAGCTTACACTTTGCAAAGAAAGCAAAAATGACACTTCTAGAAGAAAGAGCTTGTTATTTTGAACATCACAAGCTTGCCTATCTTAAGAAACAAAAATTGCAAAAGTGCTATCTTGCCTATCTCAAGAAGCAAAACTTGCAACTTGCACATTGCAATAGGAAGCAAGAATTATGAGCTTACACAAGAAAGATATCTTGCATTTGCTTTCGAAATTTTTGCTAGCTTGTATATTGTGAAACTTACATATCGTAAAAATTGCTAGCTTGTAGTCTAAAGAGAAGCAAAAAGTTGCTATCTCAAAAGAAGCAAATGTGCTATCTTGCCTATCTTAAGAGGCAAAAATGCTAACTTGCACATCTAGCAAAACTTGACAAATTTGCATATTTCAAGAAGCAAGAGTTGCTTTCTTGAACATCTCAATATTGCTAGCTTGCATGATATAGAACTTACTATCTTGAACAATACCAAAAGTACTATCTTGTATGCTGTAAAACTTGCATATCTAAAACTTGATAGCTTGAATGTCCTAAGCATGATGCATTACTTGCTAAATTTTCTAGCTTCAAAACTGCATCATGATAAAACTTAATATTATGTTTTTCATGCAATGAGTTGAACTTATATTACAAACACAAAGAATAGTTGTACTTCTCCTTTTTGTTGATGACAAAGGGGGAGAAGTATGTTAATGACATGATATGCATAAGTCTATGCATGAGTTCATAATGACGTGTTGCAAGTATTCATGATGATTATTGCAATGACTTGAATTCAGTTTGAATTCAAGGTTCTATCAATATGGCATATTGATAGGGGGAGTTTGTTTAAACTCCGGGAGTCAAGTTTAACTCCGTCATCAATTGGTTGTCATCATCAAAAAGGGGGAGATTGTTGAATCTCGTATTTTGATGATGAAACAAATTGATAATTATGTTTATGTTTAACTGCATTTTGAGGGATGCAGGTCTACTCGATCAGGATTAGACAGTTAACGCAGGAGGAATTGACATTGCGCCGGAGGAGATCACATCAAGATATTGGACGGCAGAAGGCTTCGGACGTCGGGCATCGGGCCAAGGAGAGCGAAATTACGCCAAGGATATCGGGGTTACGGAGGTCAACTGCCGATTGGGCAACAAGCTGCAAGAGAGGACGATGCACCGAAGAATCGGACGAAGCGCCAACCAATGACGTGCCGGGCAACAGAATGTCAATTCGCGTTGTAATAATTGTCTAGATCAGAGTAGAGTTTTAGCTTGTGTGTGCAGGATTAACTACGATAACGACAAAGACATAAAACAAAACAATGTGTCAGAGTCAAGCACGAAGGATTCATTGCGAGTTCAAGAGTTCGACGGAAGTCCGAAGGTTGGTCGGGAATGCTACCGGAACTAACCGAGAATAAGTAGGGAGCTTGCCGAAGGGTTTTTCGGAAGCTCGCCAGAAGGTTTATTGGAAGTTCGCGGAGCTCGCCAAGAAAGATCGGAGCTTGCCGAAGAAGCTCGTTAGAACTCGTCAAGATCAAATCGTGAAGTCTAGGAGCTTGTCGGGAGTCCGCAGAATGGTTTCCGAGAGTTTATCGGAAAACCGTCGGAAGTTCGCTGGAAGCTCGCCGGAAAAAGTCTTGACTTATGGACTTTGTAATAGCTTAGAAAATGTCTTTAAATTTATAGTTAGTACGTTAATTAGGGTTAGGATTAGATGTTAATCTTATAACCCAAGTAGGGGCCAATTGGGCCCGAGTTTGGACTGGTTTGGGCCAAGTTTGGAGCCCAACCAGTGAGCTGAATTGGCCTAGGCGGTGGCACCGCCTAGGTTGGGCGGTGGCACCGCCCAGCACCCGAGAGCTGGGCGGTGACACCTCCTGGGCTGGGCGATTGCACCGCCCAGCACACGAGCGCTGGGCGGTGGCACCTCTTGGCTGGGCGGTAGCACCGCCAGCATCGGGAACATAAGAGAATTCAAATTTTTGGAGCCCAAATTTGAATCCTCTTGAGGCCTATAAATACCCCTCAAGTCTCAGCTGAGAACACAACTTTTTGAGCAGCAAGTGATTGAGAGAAAAGTCTTAGAAGAGTCTTTGCTAGTCTTGTTTTCAATTTGCTAGTGTTCACCTCCTTCTTTCTTGTTGAAAATCTGTAAGAGAGTGAACCGCTTGTAAAAGTTGTAAGAGGGGTATTTACCCTTCCCTTTCAAGAGATTTGCTAGTGGAAGGTGGGAGCCTCATCGAAGAGGGGCCTCGCAAGTGGATGTAGGTCATTTGACCGAACCACTGTAAAATCGGCGTAATCTCTGGTTTGCATTTACTTATTGTCATTTATATTACTGCAAACTATTTGCACTTTAATGCTATACTGCTTTGTCTCTGGCTTACTTATCTCTTCAAGTTAAAACGCAATCGAAACGATTTTAAACGAAAACGTTGCTTTTATCGTACGAAGTTTTCGAAAAGTGTTTAAATCGTGAAAAGTTTATCGCACTTCACCGCTGCACTAATTCACCCCCCCCTCTTAGTGCCGCTCCGATCCTAACATGGAGGTCATTGTTGAATCATCTACATGAAGTGTCTAAGGTTGCAATCTTGTATTGCATCTGCTGAGTAAGTCAGCTTTACAACAAAGTTTGTCGAAGCTTGAGCCTTTATAATAGTTTAGGACTAATGCAAGATATCAATTTCACTTAGTTCCATTTATTACTTATAGAGTCGGTTTATGAGTCAGGCTCCTAAAAAACTTATCAAAGAGGTTGATCTATCATCACATTTATGGTGTGTACTTGGAAGTATGATCGACACCAAAGTTTTGGTAAGAACTGAACTAAGGTAAACACCAAATTTTTAAAGAGCCTGGAAGTATGATCGACACCAAAAAGTCCTTATAGTAAGAACTGAGGTAAACACCAAATTTTTAAAGTTAGGTAGCACTTTTCATCTTTCTTCTCTTCTTCTCGAGTCAGTACGAAACTTATGATTGACCCTATATCAAAAGATAATATAAAATTCTTGAGCTAAGATACTCATTGGAAATTCTTGGGTCATAAGAGTGCCTAAAAGATAGGTAGACACTTGTCACAAGTGATTGAGATGGATCGGATCAAAGTTGCTATGTGCCAAGTGCATTGTTAGACTTCCTTTACTAATGAAAGAGGCTTCATCTCTGATACTGCTTTAACCTTCTTTGAGTTAATGTTGATTCCTTTTTGATGGATCATGATGCATAAGACTTTACTTCAGTGGATACTGAATGCATACCTAAAAGGGTTTTGGCACATATGAAACCTTTTATGGTGTTAAAGGTTTCTTCTTGGTTGGATAGATGGTTGTGAATAGTTTGAATTTTCATCGTCATACCATCTATATATGCCTCTATGTTGTTGTTTAGGCCTTTAAACATATTATTATCTACTCTTTGATATGAGCCCTAATGTTTTTTTAATCCAAAGGGAATAACTTTATAGTAAGAGAGCCCTCAGCCGAAGTAAATTTCTTATTTTCAAGTATCATCTTAATTTGGTTATACCCTAAGAGAGTGTCCATGAATATCAATAGTTCATTTCTAGGAGTCATGTCTAAGAGGACAACCTTTATTTATATTAATGTAGTCAATGCACATCTATTGTTTTTCGTATCTTTTTCTTACAAGTATGATGTTTATAAGCCAATCTGGATATTAGACCAAGACCTAATACTTTATCAACTTCTTCTAGAATGGATGATTGTTGATTTAGGTAAATTCCCTTCTTATCTATTGAATCGATTGATGAGTTAAGTCAATGTTGAGGTGATGCTAAGTCATGGTTCGATCAATATCGGGCACGTATCACTCGGGGATCAAATAAAGACTTTTGAATTATCTCGCAAGAAGTTGATGAGTTCAATTTTCTAGTCTTCAAGCATGGCAAGTCACCCATGAAGTTTATGAGTTGGGGTCCATGATTTGGTCATTATAGGCAGCCAAATCACACATGAAATTTGTCAGTAGAGAACATTTGGAGCAAGTCTTTATCCCTCAATCTGATCATATAGAAGGTATCATAATAGAGTATCTTAGTTGAGCTTCAAATATCTACCAAGATTCTCTCCGCCCAAAGGTTTAGAATCATAACTAAGATGATTAGGATATTTAGCTTCCTCTTTAAAAATTATCTTTGGATCCCCATTCAGTCTATGCCTTGTGGTCGAGGCTTTTCTAGCATAGGACTATAGGTAGTGCTGCTATCTTTGCCTAAAATCAATCCATCAACTATAATATCAACTTGACACTTGATTGGATCGTACCTTGGGGGTCAGGGTAACACTTCCCTTGATTGGTTGAGATATATCATATGAGATGATCACGTAGATTAATGTTTTGTTTGTCTTTATTTTTCCTACTAAGAGGGATTCATTAAAAATTTACTAATTTGCTTGATATAAGTTAACTAATAACTTCTTGACGACCAACCAAACCAAGCAAAAAGGGACAGACCATTGATGAAGGTTTAGATGAGCATTAGATTAGACATCATCCTCCCTTCATTATTGAATTTGGTAAGGCAGTCAAACAACTTGCATTTAATGAAGTTGAATTCAAGTCCACTAATTTACTGAATTTGGTAACGCAGTCAAACGACTTGCATTTAATGAAGTTGAATTCGAGTCCACTAATTTACTGAATTTGGTAAGGCAGTCAAACAACTTGCATTTAATGAAGTTGAATTCGAGTCCACTAATTTACCATCATTCACTTACATTTCCGAGGAGAAAATTGGGAAAGGCAAACATTCTTTGAGTCAATGACGAGAGACAGGACGAACCAGAGCTAGAATTAAAGGTTTCTAGACCGGACAAGCGCGAACCTTTGACCTCCAATCTCGTTATCTCGTCCTGAATGGAATGTTCCAAGTGAAAGGAGTCTTCACATACAACATATTAAGCTTCTCGAACTACTAAATAGTGTTAATATATATATATATATATATATATATATATATATATATATATATATATATATATATATATATATATATATATATATATATATATATATATATATATATATATCTGCTATTGCTATCTTTGTCCCACAACTTTTATGGTTTGGATTCCAACAAATGCTGTATTGCAAAACTCAAAATGGTCATTCTGTAATATATTGTTGATACAGAACTTTGGCACATGCTGGCAAACTAGATAATTAGAGGTTATAGACATGGTCTCTTCGTTAATGGATTTCCTCCTGCACAAAGGGAAGGGTAGAATGGTATAAATCATATTTATGACAACGATGAAACAAAAGCATGACTACCGGTCGCTCGTAGATCATCCTTAGTCCTCGATCTGCACAACTAGTAGCTCCGATGGAAATGCTAAAGAAGCTGAGTAGGAAAAGGATCTGCTAATAAATTATCTTTTTGGTTGAAAAAGAAAATTACTCATCTCAATCCATCATAATGCATAAGCCAAAACCTTTCGTGTAAGCAAAAGTTAAATCTAAGAAAAAAATAAAAATAAAAAAGCATAATTGCATTAATTTTGTTCGATTCTGAGAAAGCAGCTTGTTGATTCACTCGCTAAAGGTCTTGCCCCTTCTTGGACAAGCCAACAAACTTGATTCAAGATTAAGTTCATATGCTTTTACGTCAATCAAATCTAAGAATAAAATTATCTTTTGACTGACTTGAGCACCGAGCTTAACTTTGTGACTACAAGCGCGGGCAGGCATTCACCTTTCAAAGATTTGGTTGCTTCCAAACACCAAAAGTCAAGATGCCAAGAATGATGGAACAGATGCTGCCCACTGCTAGGGTTTAATAGACATAGACAAGCACGCATTTGATGAGCCTGTTGACATCCAAATGCCTCGGCATAACCACAAGAACTTGGGAAGCTGAGCTTGTACTTGATGTGGAGGTGTCCTCATTCTCATATCAGGCGGAAGCGAAATGATTTTAAGAACCTTCTACAGTAGTATTCTTCGATAGCAAAAACAAGATTTCGAACTTGATCTGTTGAATCACACTGTTAGATAGAGTCAAGTACAAAAACAAGATTTCAAACTTGATCTGTTGAATGACTGGGCTTGTTTCTTCTCACTAGGGGAGTGAAACAATTTGGAGAACCGCAAAGGGTTTGATATGAGAGTGACAGGTAAAACAAACCCACAGAACTCTTGTGATGCCGAGCTTGTGTTTGATACCGTGGTTTTATCTCTTTTTCCTATTGGGCGGAAGCAAAATGATTAAAAATTGTCTCCAATGTGGATTGATTGATACTGTATTCTTCAATCCCAAGTGCCTCCCTGAGATACAGAATTACACAATTAGGAAGGGTAAGCACAAAAGAATAATACTTGTTTGTTTAGGAGCCACTGGATACCTGTTGTGCTCTATGTGTCCAAATATGTCAGCAAGAGATGAGCCTTCACCGTATGGCAACTGAAAATTTCACATACTGTTTTAGCAGAAACAAAAGGATGAATTGATCTTCAAAGAATAACATGTAAACATCAAGGTCGTTGGAGATGGCTTGGAACTTCAGTTATCTTATACATGAGCAATCCTTATTTTATGAACATGATTTGTTGGCTAAAAGCAAATAAAATACTCAAGAAGGCTTCCAAAGTATCAAAAGATTTTCTAGTTTATCTTGTGATTCTAGTTCTGGCACTTCTTCAACAGAAGGAACAATATAATTCTTCTTGAAGAAACATAAGATGATTACTGTATTTACATTAGAAACACTGGAACAATCAAACAAACATTTACAAATAACAACCACGATACCAAGAGTGTCATTATTTGCTATTATGGTACTTTCATCGACTTTTTAAATAGATACCTTACAAACTGATTCAGCCTCTGTTGCTTTTTACGGAATTCATTATTTAATACTGAAACAAGTTTAACTCATAACATCTTATTTGAACTCCTGACAATGTTCCAAGTAAATTATAGTGCAGGTTCTTAATTAATGTATTAAAATAGGAATGAAAGGTAGTCAGAAACAATTTACCTGGTATCTAATGCTCAAGCCATTGGATCCATGAAATGTAGCACCAGGAAATGAAGAGAGAAAAAATGAATCAATTAACAATAGCTTTTGTTTGGCTAACCACCACTCAGAAAATATTCTCAATGGTATACCACCTGTTCATGAGAGGGAAAAACAACACAGAACATAAAGACTGTGAGCATAATCTTGTTAGTCTTTAAAGCGACAGACAAGTCAAAAAATGAAAACACACTAGAAGATTTTACAACAATGTTACTTATTCTGAAGTTCAAAGAACATTCATTATTAAATAGTTCATTAGAGTCCAAGTAGCATCTTTATCACAATTGTTACAAGCAGAGCATTTAAATGAGTAGCATCAAAATCAGCAGAATTGATCCAAGTTTTACATGAACCTGGAAATCATAAATTTTATATATTAAAAAACTGAGAGGGTTAAAGGTGAAATTTTATTATAAGAAAATCAATGATCCCTATCATGCTTGAAACCAACATTCATTAGATTTAGTGGGTTTTTTCATGCTGCTTCATCCTGCAGCAAGACAAATGAATCATTATGACGACACAAATTATTCTTTAATTTCAAGCGCAGAAGTATGCCAATCAGTTGAAGTCCTTTGTACGTAGATCACAAAGAGGTTTAAATTAAGGGCAAATATTTGCATATCCAATCAAATAGTCAATTATATCCTTTTTTACTTCTAACTAAGTACCACTCCGTATCGCTAGGTATGGGCAATATAAACCGGTCCGATAGAAGATCGGTATAGGCAGTACATACTGGTCTGATAGGGGACCGGTATAAGCAGTACATCGGTATATCGGTACGCTCGGTATAACTCGGTACGTACCATGCCGATAACTAATCGATGGTACAGGCAATACATACTGGTCTAATAGGGGACCGATATGAGTAGTACATCGATATATCGGTACGTCGGTATGACTCGATACAGCTCGGTACATACCGTGCCAACAACTAGTCGGTACACTGGTACAGACCGATCAAGCGAACCATGCTTCTAACTCTATATGCACCTACATTTTGTATTTGCTTTGTATGTACATGTGAAGCCTATGAAAGAAACTAGTTCTGATATCTAGAAATTTTAAATTCCTTTATTATATATTTAATAGAACATATTTACAAAGCCCTACCATCAAATTTTTCTAGTAAGATAGAGGAGATAGAGGATTCAACTAAGGTTTGATGTACCGAGTTGTACAACCCAATATGAGCAGTATATACCGGTCTAACAAGGGACCGATACGCGGATCGCCCTATACCGATGTAAACATGTGACCATTAGCTGTTGTCGCACTTGAGCGTCACATCACAAAATTTCGTACTGTTTCTTAGAGAACAACCATGTGTGGATCTCCTTGATCTCCTCGTCAAGAAATTTCCCGCCAATCTCAAAAGGAGCAAGAGGTTTAATCTAAGAAATCATGCTTTTAAATGATGAACACCATAAATCCATATGGTGTCATTCAGGTTCATCTCATACATTTATAACACTGAGAATAAACTTTAGTAATTCTAACTGAAATGAGAATGTTGAGAGACAAATGTAGGCAGGATAAAAGAGAGCAAAGGCGACCTCTAACTCAAATTTACAGATTAGTCAAAAAACGCTTAGTGATGAAACATCTGTTGAATCTCGTATTTTGATGATGAAACCACTTGATATATGTTTATGATTTAATCTGCGTTTTGAGTGACGCAGGCTGCTTCGATCAGGATGAGACAATTAAAACAGGAAAAATCATGTTGTGCCGGCGGAACATATCAGAAGATTGGACGTCGGACCGGTGGATCGGTCGACGTATCGACAGAAGGCTTCGGGTCGTGGACTCGGGCATCGGGCCAAGAAGAGCGGGTATTGTGCCAAGGATATCGGAGTTGCGGAGTCAACTGGCCGATTGGGCAATAGGCCGCAAGAGAGGACGATGCGTCGAATAATCGGACGAAGCGTCGAGGGACCAATGACATACCGGACAACTTGGTTAATTGCTTAGGATTAATTGTCTCGATCGAAGTTTTATTTTACATGTGCAGGATTAACTACGATGGAAGTAAGACATGCAGCAGGAGTTGTGCCGGAATCAAGACAATGATCACGTTGGGAGTTCGAGAGTTCGACGGAAGTTCGGACAATCGTCGGAGGTTCTGCGGGAACGAATCCGAGAAGTCCATGAGCTTGCCAAAAGAAGCTCGTCGGAACTCGCCAAGTGGATCGTCGCAAGTCCAGGAGTTTGCCGGAAGTCCGCAGGAGCATCACCGAAGGTTCATCGGATGATCGACGGAAGTTCGCCGGAAGCTCGCCGGAAGAAGCGATTGACGCACCGGAGCAAGTTGCAGTAAATATCTTAGGAAAAATCGTAGTAAGCACAATGATTAAGTTGGAAATGGGAGGTGATCCCATTAACTTAATCTTGGGGCAATTGGGCCCCTGAAAAACCCAAATTGGGCCGAATGGATCAACCCATTCGGACCCTGATTTCTGCCAGGCGGTTGAACCGCCCAAGCCAGGAGGTGGCACCGCCTGGGCTAAGTCTCCGAGCGAGACTGGGCGGTGCAATCGCCCCAGCCAGGAGGTGGCACCGCTTGGGCTTAGTCTCCGAGCGAGTCTGGGCGGTGCAACCTTCGCTGACAGAGGTGGCACCGCCTGGGCTCGGTCTCCGAGCTCTGGCTGAGCGGTGCAACCGCCTCAGTCAGGAGGTGGCACCGCCTGAGCTCGGTCTTCGAGCTCTGGCAGGAGGTGCAACCGCCCCTGACAGGAGGTGGCACCGCCCAGAGGCTCAGTCTTCGAGCTCTGCCAGGCGGTGCAACCGCTCCAGTCAGGAGGTGCAACCGCCAGATCCCGGAATTCCGGGAATTGACAGTTTTGAGCTCCAAATTCGAACTGGGTTGGGGCCTATAAATACCCCACCCATTCAGCACTGAAAGGGCACTGAACATACACCGAAATCTAGATCTTGTTTTGTGATTTTTAGAGCTCAAAATTGTTGTAAAGGCCAAAAGTTCTTCTCCCTCTTTTCTTCCAAGTTCTGAGCTTTAAAGAGAGGAGAGAAAATTCTGTAAGGGTTGTCTCCTAAGCCCGTCAAAAGGAGTGAAACTGTAAAAGGGTGGTTGGCCTTCGCCTATTGAAGGAAGGCCTCTAGTTGACGTCGGTGACCTTGTCGGTGGAGGAAGCCAAAAGTGGAGTAGGTCAAGATTGACCGAACCACTCTAAATCTCGGTTTGCATTTACTTTGAGCATCTTATCCTTACTGCAAACCTCCTCAATAGCTTACTGCCTTCTGCGCATATACGATCGTGTTTCAAGCTCTGCATTTTCCGAATCAACGTTTAGACGTAAATCGTTTTTATCGTACGAACATCATATTTCAGTTTGCGTTTACGTTCTGATTTCTATCTTAACTGCCAACTGCCTTTATATCTTTGCTTTAACTGCATCGTGCTTGGTTACAAGTTAAAGTGATTTACGAATCGGATTTTCTACCGAAATCGCTCTTATCGTACGAACGCGATTTTAATCGTCGAAAGTTTTCTGCTGCACTAATTCACCCCCCCCTCTTTGTGCTCTTGATCCTAACAATTGGTATCAAAGCCCGGTATTTCTCATTTCAGATTTACACCCGAGAGAAATGGCTCTTCATGGCTTTTAAGAGGGCTTTTCGGTTGTTCGTCCACCGTTGTTTAACAGATTGGATTACACTTATTGGAAAACTCGAATGAGAGTTTTCTTGATTTCTATGAATTTGGATTTATGGAATATCGTTGAAAACGTTTTTCAACTTCCCTCTAAACCAATGAACGAATGGTCGGATGTAGAAAAGAAGTATTTTTCTTTAAACGCAAAGGCTATAAATGCCTTATTTTGCGCTTTGGACAAAAATGAGTTCAATCAGATTTCTACGTGCGAAACGGCTTTTGACATTTGGCGAACACTTGAAATCACGCACGAGGGAACTAGTAGAGTCAAAGACTCGAAAGTTAACATTTTATTGCATGATTTTGAGCTTTTTCGAATGCAACCAAGTGAGACTATAGGCGACATGTACACCCGTTTCACGGATGTCGTCAAAAGTTTAAGAGCTCTTGGAAAATGTTTTTCGGATTTTGAACTCGTAAACAAGATTTTGCGTTCTCTTTCTAAGAAGTGGGATTCAAAAGTAATTGCAATACAAGCTAAAAACCTAAACAACTTACCACTTGAAGAACTAATTGGTTCGTTGATGACATATGAAATGGTGCACAATGCACATGATGAACATGATGAACAAAATCACCTTCGAAAGAACAGGAAGGATTTGGAACTCCGGACAAATGAATACCACTTGAGCGATGACTCAAGTGATGAGAACAATGATGAACTTGAACTTCGAACACTAAATCTTAATAAGTTTATTAAACAAAAATATAAAATAAACAATAAACTTGAACGAAGGAAGAGACTAAAAAAGAAGAACACAAAGTGGGATGAATCGAGCTCCTCCGAAGACGAGGAGAAAATCAAGAAAGGCGAGGTGGCAAACTATGCCTTAACCGCTTTCAATGATGAGGTAATCGAAATCCCCCTAATTTATTTTGAAATTACTTGATGCTTTCATGATGTATTTTCTTTTTTAGTTTAGAATTAATGTTTAAGAAAAAAAAAATTTATGATAATGCTAGTAATTTCGAAAATGATAATATTGCATATTTTATGATAAACAAACAAAATAATTTTGATTGAAAATATGAAATCATGGTTAAGAAGTAATAATGTGTATCATGTTGATGTCCATTGTTATTTCTCGATTTTGAGTATATTAAATCATGTTTAATTTGAAGTTATGATTAATGAGTATATATTTTTGAAATTATGTATGATGATTCTTGATAATTATGGATTATCGATTTTCATGATAATAACAGTGGCTTTAACAATTGATGCATGTTTTGATTTGACATAAATGAAATAGGCATGGTTATATGAAATAGTGTAAGTGTCATGCTTGACGATTGTATACTCAATGATGCATAATGATGTAATAAAAACACTAAATGTTTGGATACCATGATTTATGATTTTATGCATGAGATTTTAAAGTTATACATGATGATTTTTGTGACTTATTGGTCTTGATGGTTTTATGATAAAATTCATTTTACGATCCTAAACGTTGATGCATGTTTTCATTTGACATAAATGAAAAGGCATGTTAACATGAAATCGATCACTTAAGATTGAAACACTTAAAAAAGGGGGAAAAATATATTATTAATGAAATCATGAATCTATTTATGTTATAAATTTTGTGAGCCATAAAAATGATTTTGATAATTTAAATTTGAAATGAGTTGTTGCTAAAATGAAGTATTATAAATGTTGATTTAATGTCATGAATGCTCTAAATGATGAATATTTGGTATCATGATCAAAATGAAGTGATAAATACTTAAAAAATATTGATTTAATGTTCGGTATCATGAACACTTTATTATCATACATGAAAATAGTGATAAATACTTTGAAAATAAATGTTTGTATCATGTTAGATGGTTTGACATATTGTGCATGATAAGCTATAAAGATGATTGAAACAATGATTGAAATAATAGGAATGATGATTTGGAATCATATAATAATGAGTTTATATGTTTTAAAAATATATATGATAATAATGATGCATGCAATGATGAAATATTCATGATAAAATAATTGTTTTGACATTCAAGACTTGAATTTTCATCAATGCTATTTACCTTTGTCATAATTTAGAAATTAACGTAAAGGGTCTTCCCTTCTTTTTGACAATGACAAAGGGGGAGCAAAACATGCATGAAAGCTAATTTGCTAGCTCATATAATTCAAAAAAAAAAGAAGAAAGAAAATAATTACACTTCTCAAAAGAAAAGGAATTGCTATCTTGAACATCACCAAGAAGTGCTATCCTGCAAATCTCAAGATGTACAAATGCAAACATGCAAAATTTGTAATTTTGCACATCATTAAAATTTATGATGCTTTGGTGATTATGCATGTTCTAAAATGTTATGAGATTCACTAGCTTGCATGATGTAGAACTTGCTATATTGAACATCACCAAGGAATGATATCTTGCAGAAGCAAAAAGTTAACTTGCACATCTAGCAAAACTTATATTTCAAGAAGCAAGAGTTGCTTTCTTGAACATCTCAAAATTACTAGCTTGCGTGTCTTAAAATTGTAAATTTGC
The DNA here is from genome assembly GCF_036884655.1 of Musa acuminata AAA Group. NCBI lineage: Eukaryota > Viridiplantae > Streptophyta > Magnoliopsida > Zingiberales > Musaceae > Musa > Musa acuminata. Next base: position 25,893,881 of record NC_088327.1, on the reverse strand, counting down.
CATCGTACTACCATGATGATGAGCATGCCTTATCTTCATGATTGTATTTGAAAAACTATGGCAAAAATACGTCCGAATGATTGAACGTGTTAAAATTATTTTTTGAACTTTCTTGATTGAATGATCAAATTACTTGATTGCCATAATGATTTTACACAATTACATGTTGGAAATTATGTGCTTGAATACAAAACTTCCATGATAACAAGCATGCTTTACCTTCATGATTGTAATTGAATATCTATAGCAAAACCTTGTCCGAATGCAAGAAAGAGTCAAATTTCATTTTTGGATTTTCTTGATCCTAACAATCAGATTTTCTCGATACATTACTCTCTTCCGAACTTAACAAGCATATGTCATATCAAGTTTAGTTCATATCATTGATTTTTGACATATGTAATCAACTAGCAAATACATCTCTCATACACATATCATGTGAAAAATATTTTTTTGAGAAATGGATTTGATGAATATGGATGAAAGTGTTTTTACTTGCAAGGATTTGTTTCACATACATATCTTGATCCTTGTAAAAATGAAGCATGATTTAATCTCTCATCGATTTTAACTTCACTCGAAGTAAACTCACAAATAGCATGTATCACAAATAGTCTTCCTCCTTCATGCAAAAAGATAATAACAGATAAAAAGGAAGAAGTTTTCAAAGCTATCTCCATGTCATGTTTTCCTTGAGATGTTTGTATAATTGATATCCTATCACTCACTGTTGGAAAATGACATGAACCTAGTTATGACATGAATAATTACAAGCACTTATGCTTAAAATTTGCTTGTATCGTTCTCCTTTTTGTTGATGACAAAGGGGGAGAAATATATGAATTGATGCTATGAACAATGATGCTATGATTATGCCATGCTTGCATCATCAAGAGATATATGAATTGATGCTATGATTGCCAAATTTGCATTATGTCATGTTTGCATCATGCGTTAAGATATCAAGAACTTGTATCGTAATTTTACGCGTTGATATCTTACCATGTGATGAAATGTTACAATTGATAAACACTTGAAATGTTTGCGTTATGATATCAAAAACTTACATCGCAATTTTACATGTTGATATTTGATAATAGCAAACTTGTATGATGATAAAACTTGATATTATGTTATTCATGCAATGAGTTGAACCAATATCACAAACACTTGATTGTGGTACTTCTCCTTTTTGTTGATGACAAAGGGGGAGAAGTATGTTGATGACATGACATGTTATGCATAAGTTTATGCAAAAGTTTATAATGACATGTTGCTTGGACTTTTGAATCCAAGAGTTTCTATCAATATAGCATATTGATAGGGGGAGTTTGTTTAAACTCCGGGAGTTAAGGTTAACTCCATCATCAAGTAGTTGTCATCATCAAAAAGGGGGAGATTGTTGAATCTCGTATTTTGATGATGAAACCACTTGATATATGTTTATGATTTAATCTGCATTTTGAGTGACGCAGGCTGCTTCGATCAAGATGAGACAATTAAAACAGGAAAAATCATGTTGTGCCGGAGGAACATGTCAGAAGATTGGACGTCGGGCCGGTGGATCGGTCGACGTATCGACAGAAGGCTTTGGGTCGTGGACTCGGGCATCGGGCCAAGAAGAGCAAGTATTGTGCCAAGGATATCGGAGTTGCGGAGTCAACTGGCCGATTGGGCTCGGTCTCCGAGCTCTGGTTGAGCGGTGCAACCGCCTCAGTTAGGAGGTGGCACCGCCGGAGCTCGGTCTTCGAGCTCTGGCAGGAGGTGCAACCGCCCTTGACAGGAGGTGGCACCGCCCAGAGACTCAGTCTTCGAGCTCTACCAGGCGGTGCAACCGCTCCAGTCAGGAGGTGCAACCGCCAGATCCCGGAATTCCGGGAATTGACAGTTTTGAGCTCCAAATTCAAACTGGGTTGGGGCCTATAAATACCCCACCCATTCAGCACTGAAAGGGCACTAAACATACACCGAAATCTTGATCTTGTTCTGTGATTTTTAGAGCTCAAAATTGTTGTAAAGGCCAAAAGTTCTTCTCCCTCTTTTCTTCCAAGTTCTGAGCTTTAAAGAGAGGAGAGAAAATTTTGTAAGGGTTGTCTCCTAAGCCCGTCAAAAGGAGTGAAACTGTAAAAGGGTGGTTGGCCTTCGCCTATTGAAGGAAGGCCTCTAGTTGATGTCGGTGACCTCGTCGGTAGAGGAAGCCAAAAGTGGAGTAGGTCAAGATTGACCGAACCACTCTAAATCTCGGTTTGCATTTACTTTGAGCATCTTATCCTTACTGCAAACCTCCTCAATAGTTTACTGCCTTCTGCGCATATACGATCATGGTTCAAGCTCTGCATTTTCCGAATCGGCGTTTAGACGTAAATCGTTTTTATCGTACGAACATCATATTTCAGTTTGCGTTTACGTTCTGATTTCTATCTTAACTGCAAACTGCCTTTATATCTTTACTTTAACTGCATCGTGCTTGGTTACAAGTTAAAGTGATTTACGAATCGGATTTTCTACCGAAATCGCTCTTATCGTACGAACGCGATTTTAATCGTCGAAAGTTTTCTGCTGCACTAATTCACCCCCCCCTCTTAGTGCTCTTGATCCTAACAACATCAAATATATAAAAATGAGACCCTTATGTACTTGAACTATGTGAAATTGATAAAAGGGTTTATATCTAGGTTTTCTCCGGCTAGGTAACAATTTTAAATCCAACACTCAAAACTTGTGTGTTTTAATATTGACAAAACAGGAACATGTATTATCTAACAAATATTAATATAAAAGCTTGAACTGAAAATTTAATTGGTAACAAGAAAATAATAAAATAGACTAGATATCTGGTAAAGCAATTAACACAAATATGGAAAAAGTTAGTACCATCTCGAAATAGTTGCTCTGAAAATTGTTCACCATACAAACCATCACTAGAAGGCACAGGCAAGACAGTCATCTGGGTGGATTCTTCATTTCCAAGCATGCGACCAATTAAATTTATCATTTCTCTTGACAAACTAATTTCTGATATGTTTTGTACGGATATTGTTCCAGTGCCACGAATGCACATCTCAAGGTCCGAAATTATACTTTTTGAATGACTTGGGATGTCAAAGAGATTCTCTTGTATTTTTTTACATAGATTTTCTATCTCCATGGAGCTGACATCCGAAGGCTTTAACTGAAAATTATAAAGCCAAAACACATCAGCTGTGCTTAATCTATTAAACAACAAAAAGTCATGATTAAGGAAGCACCTCAAGCTCAAGATAATTTCCGAAACGCGTTTTCAGATGCTGTGGGCTTCCAAGGCATTTCAGTTGGCCACCAACCTTTATAAAGAAGTGAAAATGATGAAGACACAAAACTTAAATTTCACTACTATTGACCATCATGATATTAAGCTTGCTGGATCTAAGGTTACTTTGAGAAATAGTACCATAACACCAATCCGGGTACAGAGGGCTTGAGCTTCATTCATGCTATGTGTAGTTAAGATAACAGCAGTCTTTCCTTGCCTAGTTGACAAGCGAGATATCACATCCCACATGAACCGTTTTGCAATAGGATCCATGCCTAGAATGGACATAAAAAAATGAGACTCAATACACAAACAATGTTTAGGTAAAGAAGTGAGAAATACGAGCATATAACATCAAGGTATTTAGTTGAGCAGCTATTTTTGTACATAATATTACCAGTAGATGGTTCATCAAGAATCACAATTGGAGGATCACCAATCATAGCAATAGCAACAGACAACTTCCTCTTGTTTCCTCCACTTAAACAATATGATGGTTTATCTGCATACTTCCACAGATCAAATTCAACCATCTTCTCCTTAACAACCTACCATATTTGGAAAGATGTAGGAATTAATACAAAATAACATGGTTTCTTTTGCATCATAATCTGATTGGCGATTTGAAGATTATGCAAGTTACTCTAGAGTTGAATTATTGTACATCATCTAGGTTGATTTCAGGAACACCCTTTAATCTTGCATAGAGTTGAAGATGCTCACGAGCTGTCAGATTCTCGAGAAGTGCATCAAACTGTGGGCAGTAACCAATCTTTGGAAAAGAGAAAGATGGAAGGAATCATAAGATACCATAACAATAAACAAACTATTCAGTATGGAAAACAGTTAAAGAAAATAATGATTAAAATTACATGACGACGAGCAGCCTTTGGATACAATCTTATGTCTTTGCCAAAAATATATGCAGTTCCATCTGTTGGTTTCTCTTCTCCTGCACAGAAGCAAACAGAATCAACAGTCCTAAAAATAAGTTGGTGCCTGCATGCTAACTCAGTTTGAAGACATCTAATGTACATGCATTCTCGTGAAAATGTTTGCAAGATCACAAACATATTAGCAATTATGCATTATTGTCAACATCTTTTGCAAGCAATAGGGTACAATCAGAATTGCACAGGTGATTTGACTTTTGTGCAAACTAGGATATGTAAAGCAGCAATTATACTATAAATCAAAAGATTCAAGGCATCACAATAGGAAGGATACTAATAACAGCATACTGATTTTGTCTCCATATGCATTAACATGAGTCTTTACATACATTGAAATGGCACAGAATATATTGCAAAGCACTGTGCTACTAAGTGATAGCTGGGTGGAAAACTAACAAACAAGTCCTATATTCAAGATGTCCTAAATTTAGAACCCAATGAAGCTATTTGCTAAACTGAGGAAATAAAAGAAAATAAACATGGATGAGAATGATTCAACAGCAATAATGATAAACAAGAGTAGTTTAAAGAAAAATATCATAATGATGCTAGTATAAACAAATCACATCAAGGAACAGAAAAGATAGAAATCATGTGTTTAAATTAACATTCTAACAACATAAAAATATTTCTGCATATATTTTAGCAATCCCTACAGACACTTTTCAAGGTGGTTCAGCAGTTTGATAAGATTGTCATTGCTTGATATAAAACATTTTTTTCAACTGGAAACTTGTATTATGGTAGGTATATGCGGAAGGCAAGAATATACTGGAGAAATTTTTTGGTCATAGTGTTCAAAATGAATGAACAACTCCACCATTAACTCCCAACTTCATGAAAATAAATCTTGGAAGAAAATTACAAATAACATGCAGTATCACTCATTACAGTCTTTTGCCTCAAATTACCATAATTCTTGACACACCTTTGCTTTATGGTAGATTAAACAAACATCACCTCATTTAGTAGATAGACAATGTTAGGCCTCAATCATGATTACTAAATAGGTGTGACAATGGTCAAGGCATCAACCAAGTTGTGCATGGATAATTGGAATCAAAAGTAGCCTCACTTTCCCACAAGTCAAAGGGGGAGAACCTCATGGAATTGTCTAGTGTTGTTGATAGATTTCCGGAGTTCAAGAGCAAGACCTATTTTCTTTAGTCAAAAAACTTGTTCAAATGACCAAATGCATGGATTTAGGTTAGTCCTAATCATAGTTACCTGGAACACGGAATGCTTTGGATCATGGAATGGGTAAGAGAACAAAGAACAAAACTTGGTTTGGTATATGTAGGCAGCACTGTGGGTGTGGGTTGGTTCGTGGCTAATAATGAAGCACATTTTAGCCACTTGCTATGTTAGTTAAGAAACAGTGGGTTTGTTTGATATTACATATAAAAAATTCACATCTAAGTCATTTGCAACATAAATTAGGATATTTTAACCTAAGTGATTATTAATGTGGTATCAAGTGAACAAAAAGTGATGGTAGAAAACCTCACAACTACCTTGCTTGGTGATTCTAAAGTTTCTATGTTAGCGAAATTTTGAATAGTTATGTCTACAAAATTTAGCCATCAGCTTATATCTATACTCTGAATTTTACAGAACTATCCTCAATTTTATATTCTGCATACCAGACCATGATGATCATAGAAGCAAAAGCAACAATAATTAGGATATGGAACAAGGATGGTCGATTCAGGGGAGCTAATTGATCTTGGTAACTGCATTACTAATCCATGCTGGGTTAATAGTGATAATTAATCTTAAGATCAGAGAAACGAAAGCTTGGAAATGGAAGACACATACGGGGTTGGAAAATATGGACCTTACTGACAACCAAGGTTTCAGATCTTAACAACATCAGTCTGCACGGACCAGTTTTTATTGGTACAACAAATATCAGTATTGAAACCATAGCTCGATATCAGTACAACACTACTGATTTTTATTTTTTTATTATTTTATTCAATGATATTGGACTGTGTAGGTCAGTATACCACCCAGTATAGTGATTCTGTATCAATCTAGTATATCATGACTGAGATTTAATCCTTGCTAGCACCAACTAGTTAAGGATGACAATTTGCTTATCTAGCCTTCTATCCTCATTTCACACTTATTCTCTAGTTGTATTGGATGCAACTAGACCGAGCAATACCAATTTTGTACCAGGCAAGGTTCGTAATTTCGGTCCGTACAAGCATCCCAAGCCTTGCTCGGTATGGTACATACCAAGGTGTACCAACGGTATGCCTAAAATGAGCTGAAAACCCTCCAAAAATACCTGAAAATAGAAAAGGAAAGTTATGATAGGGGTGAAGTGGCAAAAGCTTCCTAGAACATAAGCCTATTGGGAGCCCGAAGTCACCCTACAACATAAAGAATCAGTAATTAAAGCCTACCAGCAAGTGTCAAGATAGACATCAACAGATTAAGTGGGGGAGAATATCACGGATGTCCATTGCAGACCTGCATCACCTTCATCAACAAACCGTTTGTCGCTTATGTTTTGCTTGTGCAGTTGTTTGGCATTGTGTTTGGCCTTGTTTTTGAATGTTTTTACTGGGATTTTATAAGCAGAAGCAGTTTGCAAAGCTACACAACAATCACTCGCCAGACTGGGCAAAACTATCCTAAAATGGCCACATTTTCGCATGCTATGGTATGTTTTCACAGGCCGTGGTGCGGTGCAAAGCATCAACCATCTCAAACCCATGGAACCACCCGAGTGGCACAAGGATGGATGGGGCTTTGGGGTAATGTTGAGCCTTGTTTGGATAAACAAGTTTGTGCACAAAGTGTGTGTAGACTTGCATTACACCTTGACACTTAATTGAACGGCCGTTTGTGGACTTGCTATTATTCTTTTACTTTCTAAAGTCCCTGTTTTCTTTCTCTCTCTTTTTTCTCTTTGCCCACCAAGTGTTTACTGAATTGCTTGTAAGCTGCACTCTTTTGCAAGACATCAGGACTTATCTGTTACTCATTTTTTGAATTGATCAACTTTGGCTTTTACAAATCCTTCAAGACCTATTCGAGATTGCTTCTAGGGCAACCCTTTGCGGATGGATATTGCAAGGGCGTCTCATAGCTTAGATAATTCTAGCTAGGTCCATGATAGGGTGTATTTTCCGGTTTATCTTGGTATCAGATTGATAAATACTGTCTATGCCGAATCGTACCAAGCAGTATTGCAAACCTTTTAAACCCTCTAACTGTATCCTATCTAATCCTAGAAAAATAGCCTCCTAAAGTTTAGCTAAGTTTAAAATATTATAATAATAGTTAATGATTTAAAAATGTCTAAATTAAATTTTGCAGGCCTTGTTAGACTATTATCACAGATTCCAAGATACAATAGTTTTCATATTAAATGATGTCCAGAATCTGCTCAAATAGATTATTGTCCTTCCTTGTCCTACTCCAACCATACATCGTCTGGTACTTTGCTGACTTCATATAAGAATCCATGACTCCTATTTCTCAGATGTCAGGTGACTATATTTCACAGCAAGTGGGACTTCTAACTTTACAAGGAAATGGTTGGGGTTCTCAATATCTTTGTCCACCTAGGCCATGGGTATGGCAAGTCTTTATGGATGGCTCGGTTAGGCTTGGTCCAACTAGGCCCACATTGTAACATCCAATCCAGTATTGGGGTTGGTTCTAGGGAGGAATCCAAGAAAGTAAACAATAATGAGCCTCAAAGCAACCTATGGATCAATTGCATCTTATTAATGACAATAACTGCCTTGTTTTTGCTTGGGTTCACAATTGATTTAAGAATAAGAACGAGAAAGCTAAATAAAAGAAGTCGAAAGACATCCACAATAACTTAGATTACAGAACTATGAAGTATATACCAGTTAACATTGATAATGTTGTTGTCTTCCCTGCACCATTTGTTCCAAGAAAACCAAAGCATTCTCCTTCCTGAACTGAGAATGTCAATGAATGGACAGCAACTTTTCTAGCATGGTTTTTCCTGGCATGATAGACCTGATATCTGGAATTGGTTAGCTACAAGTGCATATATATGATGACCGAAATCTATTTATATCAAAATGGAAATCTATGTCCAACTAATGTTTTATTGTCACTCAAAGCATGCATGATAGTGAATCAAAAAGCAATGATCATCAGCTATTTAATTAAGACCAAATGTTTCAAAATAGACTTTAAGGAAAATAAGCACCTTCCGCAGATTATGCAGGTAGATTATGGCATTATCAACAAGGCCACTATTTATCCTCTGCCTTTCTGCTTTAACATCAATGTCCTCATTAGCTATGGAAGATGATGAATCTTCATATGATCCCAGAAGATGCTGGAAATGGTCATTGGATCCGTCATGCTGGAGGGTGAGAACATTTTGCCACCACTCTTTGATTGCCATCAAATTTAGCTTTTGAAAGGGAAGAATTTCAAGTGCAATTGTAAAGAGGAAGTACATAATGCTCTGCGATTAAGAAGGTAAAACATTCTTACAATGCCATAATAAACATAAGACATGTTGCAGCAACAAAACACATCTTCTATGTGGTCATTCATAAATGATATGTATGTAGCCTTTGTTCTTGAACAGAGAGAATGATTCACAGAACAAAATACTGTGCTAATATGCTTAGAAGATTATATCATGCCATGATCATTAAGCAAAAAATATTGAAGTTGGAGAAACAAATGGACATGAATTGATTACAGCAACAATGACCATTGGGATAATGTAACCATGTCAGGAATGGTAGGGAGTCCAAAGTGGGTGCCATGGATTTCAGATAATCAGAAAACTTCAGAAAAGAGATAAGGAATATGAAAGAGTATAATGGAAGTTACAGCATATCTAATTTTGTTTCAGCATATGATTTGAGGAACTTACTTCTAGGTCTGAATCTCCATTCCTAAGCATTTTCCAAGATAGTTGTGACTATATAGGCCTGTCATTATCGTTAAATTTCCAATTCTAGTCAATCAACTTGTACGGAAAAACTTTTAATATCCTATGATCGTCAAGCAATTACCAGTGAACATTCAACTGATCCCCTTCTATGAAAGAGTTGAGTAGATTCTTAAATGCCAGTTTGTTTACAATTTTTGTTCAATGAGTATAAAGGACTGAAGCATATCTAACTTTGGCTCAGCATATGATCTGAAGAATTTACTTTTAGGCCTGAATCTCCATTCCTAATCTTTTACCAAGATAGTTATGACTATATAGCAAGGTTCTCGATTTCAATCTGTACTGGTGTACTGAGCCCTACTCGGTACAGTACGTACTGAGGCATACCGACAGTATGCTGGGGTGTACCGGCAATATGCTCAAAAAGAGTTTAAAAACCTCCAAAAATACCGAGATGGACCAATTGATACACATCGGTAATGGTAAAAATCCGAGGTGCACCGATCGATACACCTCGGTAACGATCGAAATCCAAGGTGTACCAATCAGTACACCTTGGTAACGATCGGATTTCGACTGTTACCGCCCAGTACAGATCCTGTATCGCCTGATATGGGGTCAAAACACTGATACCACCCGGTAGAGGGCGGTCTGTGTACTGGTATCCTTGTGGACCGGTACATACCGCCCATACTAAGCGGTACACATCAAAATTGAGAACCCTGCTATATAGTCACTCAACTTGCATGGAAAAACTTCTACTCTGATTGTCGAGAAATTACATATAAACAACATTCAACCGATCCTCTTCTATGAAAGATTTGAGTAGATTCTTAAATGTCAGTTTGTTTACAAATTTTGTTCTTGTAGTTGCCTTTCATTCTTTTTTTTGTTTTGGGAGGGCAGAGTAAGCAACAAACCACCACTAAAAATGGTTAACATTATGAAAAAAAGATGACCAAAAAAGTTCTAATGGGAGGGTGGGGGGAGAGTAAGCAACAAACCACCACTAAAAATGGTTAACATTGTGATAAAAAGATGACCAAAAAAGTTCTAAGTAGTCATATGAAGAGCAAATACAAACTTCATATAAGTAAAAAAAGTATATGACGTATATCTTTCATCCAAAAACATATTAAAAAGACTAATAGCTAACACTAAAGCATTGTAGTTTAAGAGAAAGAATCTGGCTTAAATTTGAAACTAAATACAAAGAAGCAACTTTAACATACACCAAGGCCAACCTTCAAACTTGAATCTGCATAACCACATAAAAGATATCTGAACTTGTTGTCAATAACAAAATTATATGGCAAGAAAAGCATTTTTATGTACTCAGTTCTTTTATACATAACTATAAAATCAGAATTTGGCTTCTCCATAAAAGAAGATTGAGTCATAAAGTGACAAAATTATGGTAAACACTATCATTTCTGCACCCATCGCATAAAATCCAGTAATTACATAGGCCTTAAAAAAAAAACGTAAATTTGTAAATGAATAATGTGGGCCTAGTATCTAGCAAGGTTTTGAAACAACAGGAATAATTCCTATGGACATGTACATAATGACACATTACAATGTATCAAGGTACACAATAAACTAAAATAAATACCTGTATGGTTAGAGCATTAACATACAGGTGCACTAAGCACAGTACAGATACCACAGTATCTGAAACCATCGCATCTAGGACCATCAAAAAGGTAACTTCATGGATGAGGTCTTAATACGAGGGATGTTAAATTTGAAGGAAATGGGAGGCATACTAACAAGAGTTCTTTATTGTGTTTGCTTGGTTCACCAATGTTTCTAATTGTTCATGGTACTCATGAAGAATTCTTCATGCACTTCATCAAAAAACAGGCAGTAATAATAGATGATGCCCAAATAGCTCTCACTATGATAATATATGAATGTGGCTGACAAAACTATCTTGCAATTGTCATCCTAAAGAATCTCATCAGATAACTCTCAAACTATATTTTAAAAAAGACTGAAACATTTAAAAGACCATATGTAAATTAAATAACCTCAAATGCTAAATAGCAGATAGAAGCCCCAGTCACATTCCAGTCAAGGGTACTACTTCCAGATCCCTGCTTCATTCCTTGACGTCTAAGAGCAAGTGATGCAAGGCCATCAGCAAAGCAAAACCCAGGTGATAACCTAAAGAAATTCTGCAAGAATTGCTTAATGTGAAATAATGAACATCAATTCACAAAACTAACAGAACTGAAATCTTTGCAAAGGATGATAGTACATGGTTCATAGTATAATCCATATTAAGAAGGTACAGCTTAATTTTCTTTCATAATAAACCTTGAAATTGCATAATTAACCTCAAAATAGCTTTAAAAAAAAATCAGAGTCCAACAGCATTTTGATGAGCCATTAATCAGCATAAACCACTAAAAGATTCACACAAGATGGAAATTTGATTTTCCAAAGTAGAAATATGCTACTTGAAACTTGCACCTGCAGATGTGCAATTTCAACTTTTGCAGGAAAGCAAAAAGGCCTAAATGAAAATACAAACAAAAGAACTGCATCACCAAAATTTGACTTTTTTTTTGTGCAGCTGAACAACAAAAGTTAAATTATCAAGAGAGTAAAGCTAGGAGGTATTCTCTAATACACTGTACCAGGCAGAAAGAAGGCAATAACACTGTACAGTAGGTGTAACACTAGTATATATTAAAAAAATACTGTACTATTGTTACTTCAGTATGATCAGAATGTCAAATACTAATATTGAGTCAGTCTGATGAATGCTGGTCTCAAAAATCACTAGGTCTCAGAAGTTAGACAACTCCTTGGAATGGTCACAAGAGGCAATTTTATTGCTACAACAAGTCCTTGATGATGAGAACAATTTCAATAATAGCTTTAGTGCACCGAATCACTAGGTCTCAGAAGTTAGACAACTCCTTGGAATGGAGACAATTCTTGGTTTGGTCTTCCACTTTAATCATAGTAAAAGAGATTGTGGATTGACAATGTGATACAGGTATTGTGCACAGCAGGACAACATCCTCATTATGCAGCATGATGAGGTAGCCAGTTTATTTATGCTTTAGGCAACATGTAAGGGGCTTGCAATAGGCTTAGCAGCTCCATTTTGATTCGGTTTTGTAGTCATTTCTGACTAGTAAAGGCAGCCTATGTGCAGTCGTTGCATAGAGGCAAAACTATCCAAAAACGAGTGTTTACCATAGGCGAAGGGTGGCCAAAATGTGAACCATCTCAGCACCCTAGAGTTGCATGGGTGTTTACCATAAGCGAAGGTCGGCCAAAAATGTCAACCATCTCAACACTCTAGAGTTGCATGGGATGGGCTTCTGGGGTAGTGTCTTGGTTGGTCCATCACATGGTTCTACAATGGTGTCGCATGGGCACTCATTAATAGGCGACTTTTGATCATGGAAAATTGCCTTGAACCTTTCGTCGCACGACCATTCAAAGCTTGCAAAGTCCATCTTTCTATATACAGAGTGTTTGCTGAAATATTTTCATGTGGAATCTCGAATTAACGCTTCCACTAATCCATTTTCGATATTTTAGGTCCTTAGGGAACCTACGAGGTTACAAAGGTCGATCCTTTACGAACGAACATGCAAAGGTACTACAAGATTTCAACATAACCAACTAAGTTTGTGAGATTAGAGTAATTTCTAAGTTATGATTCATTTTATTTGTTGTACAAAGATAAATTAACACAAACACACACACACACACACACACACACAAGTGAGTTTTACCAAATTTCAATATATTAAAAACCAAGGTTTTAAATTTCGGGTATCAGACCCCTATTGGTCCAAGCCATTTTGGGTACCAAAGTCATACTCTTACAAGCTATAGGACACCGTTCTCATTATGCAGTATGACGAGGTAGTTTGATTTATGGTACTTTTCTAAATCATGATTCATTTTATTTATTTATTGTACAAAGATAAATACACACACATTATATTTACTTTTTAAATGACTTCACCAAATTTTCTAGTGGGATAGGTATCACACAGTTTACCCTGTTTTGCTTGGTAGGCTATTGGAACTAATAAATATCATTCGTACCCAACCATACCAAGCAGAAAGGTCCGCAATTTTGTGCAGGGGTAGTGCATAGGCTTGGACCTATAATAAAAGGTTCACCATGCAAACCTGTCCCAGGTGATACATATTAGTCCGACAGGATCTCGGCATACAAACCACGCTGTATTGGGTGGTCCATAACAAGGGACTCTGTATCGCCCGATACGAGGTTTGTACCAAGGTTTGAAATTTCGTACCGTACCGGAGTTTCGATGATCTCTCGGTACGGTACGGAACGATATACCGCTCGGTATACCGAGCGGTATACCGAGTGATATATGTATATATATATATAATATATTTTTTTTTTTTATTGGCCGACGTCGCATCGCCTCGGCGACGTCGCCTTTTCCTTCCCCACACGGGGCGACGTCGCCGAGGCAACGTTTATTTAAATTATATATATATATATATATATATATATAGCGACGTCGTGTCGCCTCGGCGACGTCGTGTCGCCTCGGCGACGTCGCCGAGAAAGGAGACGTCGTGTCGCCTCGGTGACATCGCCGAGGCAATGCGACGTCGCCTCGATTTTATTTAAATTATTAATATATATTTATATATATTTATATATATATATATATATATTATTTTATTATTATTATTCGTTCCGCCCGGTAACGGGCGGTCCGCGTACCGATATCCCATCGGACCGGTACGTACCGCTCGTACCGGGCGGTACGGGTCGGTATGGCAAACCTTGATTTGTACTACTCAAAACAATTGAAATCCGACCATTACCAATTTATATCGATCGGTAACGGTCAGATTTCGACCGATACTGCTTAATGGTTCGGATTTGTTGAATTAAAATGGTCCATTTGATAGTTTGAACTAGATCTAAGAGTTCTTAAAATCTCTTTACCTACTTATTCGCTCCCCTTTCACTCTCTCTAACTCATCTACTCTCTCAATCACTTTCTCACTCAAATTTTTCAAATTTACTTATTTGCACTCTCTTGAACTCCACAAAGCTGTAATTTGAGGATTGGATCAAGCTTGGGAAGCTAATCAAGGAGCATTAACACCTAAATTAAGGGAAGAACTCTCTAATCAAAGGTATGTAGATAACTTCTCAATTATATTCAATAACCCGCTCGGTCCGGAAACATAGCAACAACATGGACAACAATGCCTCGATCAACGAACGCAGCGACATCAAGGAGTCGATGGTCCGATCTCCACAATTTGAGGGTGTTGCATAGACCAAGGAGCAGAATTTTACACAAGCCACCCAACATTCAAGTCATGAAGTTCAACATGATAGTCGGTCATTCTTCTCCAAGCAATAGTACGGTGATCAATCTTATGATACGAGAGCAAATCAGAAGTGAACATAGAAGTTCTGACATTCTCCATACTTTGCACCAATACATGCCACAATCATACTTGTCTCGAGAGCCGCCTCAAACACATGTGGTTCATGGCGCTCAGACTACGACCATCATCCCATTGATACACCAATAACATACGATGTATCTATATACTGTCATAAGATCAATTTCGAGATTTGATCCGACAAACATATCAAATTGGTATGCAGATACATAAGATTAGCAACTAATGCATTGTCGAGCGATATTCAAACTTTGTAAAAGACTATTTCAAGAAGAATGGAGAAGGGAGAAGTACTAAATGTCAAGGGTGGTGGGCAGCATGATAGTGAGTGGGCAGAAGTGGACGATTCACCAAATTATGCAATCTTGCCTAGTCCGAGTTCCATCGAAAATACTATGCATTTCAACCAATATAATCAAATATAAAGTCTTTGCTATATATGTTCAGTCGGGCTGCAACCCCACCAGTGGACCTAACAAAAGCTGCACCAGCCAAATTTTTCTTAGATTTCATGTTCTCTTTAGATTTTGTGTCAGATATACGAAGGACTATAATAGACTTTCAAATTAATGATTGAGTCATCCAAAAGCTTATCTTGAGATATCTTGTGAGAAGAAAAAGAGTCTTTCACCTGCAAAATTTTGAGATAAGTGCTACAACCAGCAAATCTTTGAGAGTAAAAATAGGAGAGAATCGAGAGATTGACCTACATTAGCAAAATTTAAGAGAATCTCATCCCTCATGCTAGAATCATTCTAAGTGATCCTTTGTTCAATTGTTCACTCTAGCTTAAGACTCAACACTCCTTGTGAGTTTGATTCAAAAGGTGAGTGTCACCTTTCTTCTAAGAAATCTTATAAATGATTATCTCTAAGCTTCTAATAAGAAAAAAAAGGTTTTCCTTCTTCAAAAGTGATGGCTTAGCTTTGAGATGGAAAAAAAGAGTGCAGGTTTTAGTTCCTAAGCCAATAAAAAGGAACCAATTGGTTTTGGTTCTTAAGCCCGCGAAAAGTAACCGAGGGGGTTTTGTTCTTCAACCTAGGAAAAAGAACAAGTTGTGGGTTCCATCTCATTCTTGTGAAAAACGTTATTTGTTTGATCTCTGACAGTAGAAAATGATTGTAGATTGACATGCCTCGAGCAATTATGGGGCAATTAGGAGTGGACATAAGCCACTGTGTCAAACCACAATAAACTTGTATCTTGATTGTTATACTTCCCTTTCTTATACTTGCTATTAAGCTTTTGATATGACTTGCTTTAAACAGTTTTGAATTTTTTAGACTCAGTACATACTAACACAATCTGAGACTCAGTTGTGCATATCAGAATGTACAAAATTTCATTTGTTACTTGTGGACTCAGGGACGGTGTAAGGAGTATATTAAGCATGTAAGACCAGAAGGGACAAGAATATAAAAAAGAAATAAGAAAAAAAATCATATTAAGCATGTAAGACAGGAAGGGACCAGATTATAAAAAAGAAATAAGAAAAAAAAACATATTAAGCATATAAGACCAGAAGGGACTTGTAACATCCTTCATTTTTGAAAATTTAGTAAATGCATGTTTGTAAATATGAGGATTATTTAATAATTTTTTTTATTAAATGATATTATATTAAAAAATTATGATTAGAGACCTAAGAGTGAATATTAAAAATTTGATATGATTTATGAAAGATTCAGATTTAAGTTAAAGAAAAAAAAAATGATGGACATGTGTCACTAGCTAACCTAAGGTTGGTGCCACTTATGTTTGCTCTAAAGATGACACCTAGCCCTTTTCATGCATGCATAACACCTTGCAACCCTTGTATTAGCCAAACCTAAGTAATTAGAGTAATTAGTTGAGAGATTAAAGAAATGAAACTTAAGTTTCTGCAACCAACGTTAGTTTGAGAAGAGAAGGGAAGAAGAAGAAGAAGAAGAAGAAGAATAGGAAGCTTTGCTTGAGGTTTTGCATCAACTCCCCATATTTGGGAATCAAACTCTTCTAAGGAAAGTGTTCTAACCCCATCCCACAGTAATTCATAATCTCTGTTTTCTTTTTAATTCTTCATAATTCGAAAGATTTTAGCTTAGAACCAAACCTTTCTTTCGTTTTGATACAAAGCCATGGATCTATAATTTTTCAGTAATCTGACCTCTATGCACTGTTTCGGACCTGACTTTTAACACTAAACTTTGATTTATACAAAGCCTAATCCATTTGAAAGTAGACTTAAAAATCTTCATTTTGATACTGAGATTGAATGATTTGGAGTTTAAATGCCTACTAAGGCTTCTGTTTCAATAACCCTACAGATTATGCAAAATAGGGACTGTAATTTCTGACCTCTTGTTGCTTAACTGCTTATAACTTTCTGCTGGGAACTCAGATTCATACAAATTATGATTTATTGAAAACTAGACTCAAACCTCTTTTTGTACTTGTCTGATTTGAAATTTTTGGAATACAAATGCAAACTGAAAACATCTATTTTTATCGACCCTGTGGATTCAGTAAAACAGAGCCGATGTTTTCAGACCTTTCAATATGAAATTATTTGTAACTCCCTATTGTAAACTCCAATTCTAGCAAAACTTGATTTATCTGAAAATAGATTAACACATCTTTCGAATGACACCTATTTTATATAAATTGGAGCATAATTGGTTATCTAAATAATTTATGCAATATGCCTCTTAAATTCTGCCAGAATCGAGCTTTGGTCGATTTTGCCTCCTCTTGTTTCTTCTTTTTTGAGATCGATTTCAACAAAAACCCTTACTTAAGTTGACCTTTATATTATTGCCTTGAATTCCTGTATACTTTTGTCCTTCAATTATTTGTATACCTGCATTTATTATGTAAAGTTCAAGTTTGTATCGCAATGTTTTGTATAGGCATATGCATTCCATTGTTTCCGTATGTGTTTCCGATATGTCCTAATTTTATTGTTCACTATCCTTTTGTACTCCGGTGTTTGTGGGATAAATGTGAACCTTTACCAAAAATGGTAAAGGGAGTTATGCTTAGAGCCCGTGATGCTCTGCCGGCCCCCTATGACTTCACTCAGACGTGGGTGGATGAAGCTCCCAGACGTGGGAGACTTATGTTTGGTGGTCATTCAGAAATGGATGGACCATATTATGTTATGATCTCACTTCACCTTCTATGTGTTTGACATGATATAAAGGCTTTGACTGTGTTTCTATGCATGCTTTGGATAAGAATGAAATGAATGCAACGTCATGTGACATTTGAACTTCTATTCATGTTTTGTTCTTTGATATGTTTCCAAAATGTTTATATATCTTTGTTATACCTTGAAATATACCATATGTCATGGATATGCGCCTTATGCTAATGATATGCTCCAATTACCTTTCTATGAACAAAACATGCTTCGAACGAAATGACATCGTAATTCTGTATTCAAACAATACATGCCTCTGTTTTCATCTTGTATCTCTGCTTTGTATTTTTGATACCTTATTTGTTTGAAAACTATCCTCTTTGCTACGGATATGTTAGTCACTTGCTGAGCTTTATATGCTCACCCCGTTGCTATATAAAATTTTCAGGATAGCTTATCACTCGCTAAAATATGTAAATTGGGTTGAGGCAGTGGAAAGCTAGAAGATTTTGGGGCAAATATTTCGTACTTGATAGGTTGATGTTGTATATGTTCCTTTTGTGTGTAATGAAATATCAATGACAAATCTAGATCGATGTATCTTGTAAATATTTAAAAAGTACCTCTCATGTCGGGATTTTGGGAATGTTAAGTTTAAGATGTGTAATGATATAAACTTGTGGTATATGTTGGTTCTGTGATTGTATAGATTGCCACGCTTTTGAATTTATGATGTGGTTATAGTTTAGTTAAGTTGGCTTTGGATTTTGTGAATCATTAAGTGATACGATGGTAAGATTATAAACTGCACAGGTTTTATGAATTGTGGATTATATAAGTGAATTTTGACTTTAGCGTTTTCTTAGTGGCATCAAATGTGTGATTGGATCATGGATTGTTTGTTGAATTATAATATTATTAATTTTGAGTTAGGTTCACACCTCCTGAATGAGAATTAAATTTAGGAGGCGTGACAGGACTAAATGACAGAAAAGGAAATAAGCACAAATGGTTCCAGCACTTTCATTTCCGCATTATATCATAATTGCATATAATCCAAAATTTTGGCTATTGAATGGTTGTTTGCAAATTGCAAGAACAGATCAAACCCTAGAGAATTGATCGGTTAGTTTCTTGAGCAAACACTAAAATTAGAATGAAACCTAAGGATTATATTTGAAAAACACAAAACTAAGGGTATCACTTTCATAGAAAGTCATTAAAAGAAGTGCCAAAGCCACACTATGCAAGAACCTAACTGATCTTGTTCTCTACACAAGAAAACTACGATCTGTTAAATTCCTACAAACAAGATGAATTAGTTAAATTTCTGCTGTATGAAACGGTAGACACCAGAAAAGCTCAAAAGATATAACTTTAGCGAAGATACTGCCAATTATTTTTTAAAAACCAGATAGACCTTACATACCTTTAGCAGAGAGTTTGCACTTTTAGTGGCATCCATAAGCCCCAAAACAAATGAAATGACCATGAGAATAAGCCCACTAAAAAAGTGAATCAGCAAAACCACATTCTGCATCAACAAGCAAATCAAAATATCTGACGTCTAAACTAGCATATAAAAAGTCTAGATGAATCACAAAAATATCTGAAATATACCTGGGCAATTGTGTGCTCAGAAAAGAAAAATGTAAGGCAATATGTTGATGAACCAATTGCTAATCCATATTCCAAAAAGAGGACTATAGTTGGTAAGAAGCATCCAGTTCCAACAAACTGATTCAGATCTAGAAGCAAGATGGTTTGTTAAATGCTAGCAATTCTCTATAAAACAAAAGAAAAGCTCTAGAATGAAAAACATAATAAGATTGAAGCAGCAGAAATTTGGAAGGCCAGAACAAGAACTAGAAGAATAAACAATAGACAGGAAATTATTATCATGAAGTTCAGGAAGAGATTCATTACAGACCGAACATAAAAAATAGTATCACTGCAAGTGATGTCGGGAACAAGAAGCTGACGAAGTCCCATATGTATGTTGAAACCCAATAAGATAATACAGAAACCTGGGTAGAGGTCAATAAAAGTCAACTTGAGGAAACAGCAAATCAAGAAAATAACTATGATGTTTATTGATACCCCGCTAATTAACTGCTGGTGCTTTGCTTTGACTTCACGCTCCTACAACAATTTAAATAAGCACTCCCATCAGCCATCACAGTCAAAAATTGCAAAAGAGAAAAAGTAAGTGGAACATTGTTTACAGATTAAGATGATAGAAAAACACCTAACAGTTTGTCAGACCTCAATTTTTAAGTAACCAGTTATCCTTACTTCGAACAGTTTCAATGTAGCAAAGTACTGGATTCTTGAAGTCTTTTAGCTACAAAACTGACCCACATTAAACAATAAAACAAAGAATTATGATGGACAAGACCCATATTATGTACACATTCAATAAACAGATATATCTGCTACATTAACCATTTTTTCATTTTTTGTTTATAGGTCCTTTGCATAATATTTCAATTGGACCAAAAAAGATTTAATTTAAATTGGACCCAGAAAAGATTCATTTCAAATTGGACCAACAAAGGATTCAATATAACTTACTACTGAAAACTGTAGTGTTTCATTTCATCATACAGGAACACTAATCTTAACAGAGGATGTCTGTTAATGTGGATTTGAGTTGCCAGAGGATGTCCTGAGAAAGGATTCCACAGGTTTTTGTTGCCATTTAATGCTAATCAGGGTGTACCCTGCCACATTCTTCGAGCATAAAGGCATGGTAGTATAACATTGAGGTGGCACAATTCTTGTGCCAGATGTTAGGCTTGAATTACATAAGAAAACAATTCAAGGTGCAGCATAACTAAAATTTTGGTCCCATCTGCAAGGACACTTATGGTAATGGCTCTAGATGCATGCTAACACCATTATCCTCAAGCTGCCATCTATTATCATTCTCAAGACAGTAGTTCAAACTTCAAAGTTCAAACAGTTAAATATAACAAATTTCTAAACAACAAAGAAGTTACTGAATATGGTTCCAGAATTTCCCATGATTTACATAATTTACAAGCAACTTTTGAAGGTTTTAAGGATGAATACTAAAAAACACTTCAAACAAAAAACTTTGGCATGTTGCCTTCTCAAGAAACACCAAACATCAAGAGATCAGCAACTGTTAATTATCGCTACTTGCTAAAGCAATCAGCAGTTTGAAGGGCATGAAGAATAACAAAAATAAGCAAATGACATCAATGGAATGACCTAATATTCATGTATTTGAAGTTCCAAATTATGACTTGAAATAGTAAATTTTTCATTCAATTCCCAAAAAAGAAATTGCAATCAGAACAAGAGATAATTTTGATTGACAAGATATTATTAACTGAAAAGAAAAAAAAATTGGTCTATGGTTTACAAATGGCAAACAAACTAGGAGCTCAAAAATAATCCAGCAATAGGTCCTAGTGTCCTACTAAGTTGTGGATACATAGAATATAGGCGAACAAAAATGTTAAGATTTGTCAACAAGTTATAAAGCGTATCCTGTGTAGTTATAACATTTACATCCAAAAAGTAGCTCCTAAACTATGAATACAAACTAACAGAAGAATGGTAACTGATTAGCCAATTGGCCAAATAAAGGATGATTCATGCCATAAGATAGCAAAGAATGTTAGCAACAAAGAGTAACTCCAAAGATAGTAATGTGACTGAGTGAAAATTTGACATGATTTACGAACATCAGCTAAATACTGGAAGAAACAACAGTGGAAAAGTAAAAAGATTGTTGATTGGCATAATCCATATAGAATCCATCTAAAGTGCTAGTTGCAAACTGATCTACAAATAACAACACAATCAAGGATTAAACACTACTCTGATACTGATTTTGGTAACCTATCCAACGGGTATGGTACTGGTATATCTAAAAGTAGTATTACACCAACCTGCATCATCCAGTATCATTGAATAAAATAATAAAAAATCAAAATGAATGGGCATTGTATCAGGTATTGAACTATACGATCTGATACCAATACTTGGTCAGAATGATAAACCCCGAAAGGTACATACCAAATCAAATATGTGCCAACCCGAGTAGTATTTTAAATTCTTGGACAAAAACTATGATTTGACAAAGTAGCCTTAAGTATTAGAATCATACAAAGTAAATGTGCCACATCTGGTTCAAAACTCCTAACACTGAAAGCACCAGTTGAATGCTAGGTAAGACAATGTGGCAACAAAATTTGGTTTCCAAGACTGTACAGAGATATGCATAGACATTGAAAAACATATGGAGAGTCCACATATTTTTTTAATATACATGCATGAGGCTAAATATGGAACCTAACAGAATCATGTTAAATGTTAAAGAGTATAAGCTAAAAGAAATCTCACCTTAACTATTGTAACAGCAAATGATGCTGGGATGAAAGAAAAGGCAATATTGACAATGATTGAAGCAGAGAATGCATCCAAATCCTAGAGATAGTATGGAAAAACATCAATTCTCTCATGATAGAAATCTAGAACCAATTTAAGTGGGAGCATAATCACCTCTTCAATTGAATTAGTACATGACTCATTAATCAAGTAAACAAATTAAATGAAAAAAATAAATGCAGTCATTCATCACATCCAAGATAACAAAGATGAAACAGAAAAATAATGAGTAAAGTTGGTTGTCTTGACATATGCTCATTATGGCTCAACAGAACTAGTGTGTCATGCTGCTGTTTTTTTCTGTGGGGGGCATGGCCAAGATGTTTAGATATATATTCATTTGTTCCTTGGCCATCTGCAAAGATGAATAAAGGAGCTAATCTTATGCTGCTGAATGAAAAATAAACAGAAAACCTAGAGATAATCATCTTACATTGCTTAAATTAGAAGAAAAAAACAAAATCAAGATAAGTTCTTCCTCATGACCTATGCATTCTTCCCTTCTTTCAGTAATGAATTCCTCTATCATAATCCCTATCTTGTTCCCTTCTATTGCAACGATCATTTACTTAGTTGATAAACTCTGGATTTGATTTTGATTCTAGAACAGCATCTGATTGAAAAAAAGTTGTCTCTTCTTTTGTTATAACTTTGTATTTATGTAACAACTTGCATATAAAAATTGAACTGAGATGAACATTGATTTAGTAGGCCTTTAATCTGCTCAGATAAAAGTAGCAGTCAAAAAATTACTGCCCTAATAATCGTGTCAGTTTAGTAGGTTATTTCAGGATTTAATCTTGAGACTGGTGAATTATTATCCAAAAGATACGAAAGAGCTTATTTCTATTAATCACCTGAACAACTAAAAATTCACAGATATTTTCCCTTATCAGCAATACTATGTAGCTCACTCTTTCACTGGCACTGATATAAAA
This sequence comes from Musa acuminata AAA Group, assembly GCF_036884655.1. Taxonomy (NCBI): domain Eukaryota; kingdom Viridiplantae; phylum Streptophyta; class Magnoliopsida; order Zingiberales; family Musaceae; genus Musa; species Musa acuminata. Next base: position 25,870,804 of record NC_088327.1, on the reverse strand, counting down.
AGCAGGTGTTTACATACACCTAGGTCAATAATAGGAAAAAACAAGGAATCCAATTTCAGTTGTTTCACTCAGTAGGGTCTGTTATTTACCTGTCGACCTAAAGAACGGTACCATACAACATATGTTGGTAGTGGTATATACTTGTATATATATTTTTTGATACAACACATCAAGGTATAGAAGACTGCTCAGTATTTACCCATTTCGACCAACAACCAGCACTTGGACCGGGTAATTTGGTCCAAATTTGTATGAAACTTATATTTTTTTCACAGATATAATTGTGTTTTCTTTATATTACTTAACCTGAAAAACCATGTCCCATGTTCCTCTATCCCTCTGGACCCTCTCTGGCTTCGCCACTATGTCGTGTACAGCAGTAACAAGTCTACGATGCAGCACCTTCAGTTGTAAATAGTTAGGCCAATGGTAGCCCAACAACCTCATTTTGCATTATCATGTTCAGTTTTTGTTGTACATGTACAAGGAATGTCATATCACAAATTAGACCTATATCGTTTACTAGCTGAATCGAATCGTACCAATCAAGGAGGTGGTCAACGAAGAGGAGGAAGATGAAGGAGAGGACGTTGTGGAGGAAGTGAAAGGAGGAAAAGGAAGGAGGAGGAAGAGGAAGGAGGAGAAGAGGAGGAAGCGTACTTGTGAATGGCAGGTGGCAGGCAACAACAGGCCTGTCGACGATAGCCTGTTGAAGAAAAACATGAAGGGTTCACATTCGAGGCGAAGCGGGCTCGCGAATGTGAGTTCTAATGTTTGTTTCTAGATTTTTTTTAATGGTCCAGAATAAACCGCTCAAGAAGAGGGCGGTCCGCATCATGAACTGGTACATACTGCTTGTTTCATACCGATCTGGATAAAACGTCAATGTACGTGCAGTTTGCATAGGTTGTTATATTCTCTATCAATAGTCCCAGGCCAAAATTAACCCTGCAGCCCATGGCATAGAAAGGATTTTTTTGTGTGTTGTTGCAGCATAAAATCTCAGCCATCTCAGCACCTTGAAATGCTTGAATGACACCAAGCTAGATGGGAGCTTCAAGATAGCAGTAGGAGAGCTTCTGATAATCTATGAGCCTAGTAGTTGTATGTTCTTGCAAGTATAAGACTCTGTTGAGCTCTCCGACACTTAGGACTCTATTGGGCTCTCAAACTACTATCATTCAGAGCTACAGTTATCTTACTTTGGCTTACAATCTTTCCCTATGTTCAATTGTTTGTTAGTGTGTTTTGCTGGACAACAATAGCACATCATTCGCCTCTTCAACTAACTGTTTTCTATTTCATAGGTCCTTAGTTATCCGTTCTATTTCATAGGTCCTTAGTTATCCGTAAAGGGTCAGAACAATAGCACATCATTCGCCTCTTCAACTAACTGTTTTCTATTTCATAGGTCCTTAGTTATCCGTTCTATTTCATAGGTCCTTAGTTATCCGTAAAGGGTCAGAACTAGGTGAATTCTTTGCAAGCAAGCATCTCTAGGATGCCTCACGATTCAAGCAAATCCAACTAAGCACGTAATAGCCTGATGTCTAGCTAAGCAAGTGCTGATGCCAAATGCCTTGCCACAGTTCCTTGCATCGCCACCATGGCTTCTTTCTCCAACTCCAAGACTCCACCTCCTCCTCTCCAGCTCCTCCTCCGCCTCCTCCTCCCCTCTTCTCTCCCTATTTCTCTTTGGTCAGTGTTTTATGTCAGTACGTACCCTATGGGTCTCAGACCAAAACTTGAATCCTTACAACATCATATGTGTAACCAGTTACTAAAACCAATATTAGTCTGAAATCAAATTTGTCAGAACTCAGAAGAGTATCAAATATTTCTTTGATTAAAATTAAAATATTTTACTCGAACCATGAAATATTATCATACTTGTTTAACTTTATTCAGGAACTAAGACATTGATGCTGAGTGACTTGAGTTTGTTTCACAAAGAAAACAGAATTGAAATGGATAGAAAACTTCATTTTACAAAATATGATACAAAAGCCAGCTCAATGCTATGAGGAAGTGTCAGTTAAAACTCAAAAAGTTAAACAATAATTAATACAAGAATGTAAGTAGACTATAGCGTACAGTTGTAGACAACTATCAAGGTGAAGATAAATTAAAAATGAAGGCAGCCATGTCATGAACATATCCATTGCTGTCCACTAGATTAAGGAGATTCTTAATATTATGGTCTTTCATATTAACTTAGAGATCATAAGTTTCTGATTTAGTTTCTAAAGAGTACAACCTGTATAAATGAAAACTACTTCATTTCACAGAAAGCAATCTACATAACCAACATAACATGGGAGCAACATTGATAGATAAAAGAAAGATGCGTACATGCCGTTGTGACCGCTGTGATATTGTCATTGGCAAAGGGTGATTACGAGTTTGAATCATTAAATGTTCATTACCAGTTGCCATTTTTAAAATTGCAGCATTCATCAAATTGATATATGTCGGAGCTGCATGTTGACAAGAACTGTTGTGAAGCACTGTATATCCGACACTACCATCATTTTTCTGATCGTCCATTACGACAGCACCGTACCTTGAAGGAATATCAATGTAAATATGAAAGCAAAAAATTGTTCCAAGATCATGGACATGAAAAACTGAATATGATGCCACAGGCTACAAAGAACCATGTAGTCTCAGTCTGAGATAATATGTTATAAGAGAATTCAGAACTAATATAACCTAGCCTGTCATTAAAGAACTAAAAGTATTGAAGAGGATAACAACATAACTCACACAATCAATACATATGAATAATATTTAGAAAATATCAAGTTACTTAATTCTTCCAGTTCCAGGGAGTGAAGAATTTAAGTCAGCTTTTGCAAATAAAGATCGTCACAAATTGTCACAATCTATAGACTCTAATACCTCATATCTTGAGTTTATTTGTCACCATCACCAGTCCCAAACTAACTTTTAACAAGCTTTAATCCTCACATCAAGACTAGTCAATACATAGGAGCATTGAGATATTTCAAAGTTCAAATCATACGTGAGATAGAATTTATTGGTCCTTGGTTGACAAATTTGCAGACGAGACATTGATCCTTGGTCTAATTCCACTTAGGGTTTCCAAAGACTGCTTGAAATTTAGAGCATACACTAACTGGTGTAGATCTCATGTGAACTAACCAACTTTCCAGAGGATAGTTCATTATATATGAATATTATCATCTTCCTGGTCTATTATTTACGTTCTCCTTTTATGTTACTAGACTCTACTATCAATCTACATGCACAAATAAAGACACAGGAACACATTCACAAACAATACTTGCGTGCACTCACACAGGAACACACACAACAGAACAAAATACTATAATAAAGAAGTTATTTACCGAAGAACATTTTCATCAATAGTTATCTTGAGACAATCTGAAGTTTCTATATTGCCACACCTGAGATATCCATAAGGATTTATCAGAATAAATTGAAAAGTTATGCTCCAATTTGTTCTGCAATCTGATCCAAGAGTTTTAGAATATAGTGGCCATGTGGTATGATCCCCGCGCAACTTGGATCTTACAAATTGTACCACAGTCCCTTTTTTCTTCATAATTTTTTATAATATTTTCCTTAATCAGACAATGAGTTCCTTGGTGCTCCAATTTGAATGTTTTATGGGGCAATTCTTTTTCTGTTTTCAATCTGAAATTCAAGAGGAAAAAAAGAACAGTACTAAACAGAAATAGGCTTGGAGCAAGGACAGTCATGTAGGAGGATATTAGCTTGAATAGAAATTCTAATTATGTGCTAGTAATTGTAGAGTGAATTTGTATACAAGATTGTGTCAACACCAATATATTTAAAACAGTGATATTATGATAACATAGAAGATCACAACCTGATGACTCTTCAGGGCTTTATGTAGGCACTATCATTCAAACTGCTCAAAAAGAGGAACTAAGGTGTCCTTTCGCTGGCCTTGAAATTCATATACATGTACATATACATATAAACACACCTTACATATACTCACATAAGCATATTCAAGTAGATGTTTTAAAAAGTTCGAATCATACATACCATGAATATAGAATTGTAGTAAAAATATAACTACAAAAAAAATGGAATTGAAAAAAAAAACTATCCAAAATACACTAGAGAGTAGAGACTCGAGACTAACTAAAATCATATACATGTCTTTCCTACAGGGGTTCAATGCTCAGATCCTTTCAAATACAAATCTTCAAGCAATTATCTGGAAACAAAAATTAGAAGAGAGCACCAAAGGAGTTCCTTTTTATTTAGCGAAGAAGAGACCATGAAATCAAGTTTATGTGCCAGTAAACTAACCTATATCCAATAAAAGCACAGGAGAGAAAGCAAGGTGCACCTTGGCCAACCCAGGGAGAATTCCTGTCCCTAATCATTTCAGTCTAACATGGTCTAAGACTCTACAATAATGCACGTTATGTGCCAGTAAGCCTGCAATGTACCTATCTGATCAAGGTCTTATATGCCGGAATACTGCAGCAGAAGTCCAGTTTTGACCAAGGTTTACTATTTTACTAACTTTTTTGATTGGTCTGAGTGGTACCAACTACCAAACACCAATACCATACCAACTGGCATGTACCAGTCCGAGTGAGGTCCAATACCATTTTTTTTTTTTAACATGGCATATAAATGCTTGATAATGCAATATGAATGATGTATGAAGGAAATATAACATGGCATATAAATGCTTGACAAGAAAAAGTTCAGGCCAACATAGTCATGCTTGTATGAAGGAAATAAAAGATTGTGAATGTTGTATTCTGATTCAGTACAACATATAAAATACAAGGTAGAATAACCTTTTCATCCAAAATGAGAAACATTACCAAGAATCCAGTTCAACTGATATATTTCAAACAAAATGAAATGATTTTTACTGATTGTAAATCATGAATAATTATTTTATTATTCCAGACAGTAAGAAAAACAAAAAAGATAATACGACCAGAAATATTTCAATCATTAATACGACCAGTGATATGGACTCTGCATATGACAGGCAGGGAAGTCAAACAGGCATAGTGTTATAACTAAATGTAAAAAGTGCATTGAACTCTGCATGACTCAGAAGGTCAAACAGAAGCCTGTACTTATGATGATTGATCTGATTGACTTAAATTAATCTGATTCTTAAAATCATATTCACTAGGCTGGATAAAACCTATTTTAGCAGAAAAAAAGTCCTCTGTACCTCGACTGATATGATTCATTAAAACTAGTAATTAGGTACTCGCTCATGGAAAGAAGAGCAGGGCCCAATTGTGGCCCTGCAGCTTCAATAGCATCAGCTAATATCTTTTCAGAATCAGGAAACCTGTAGGACCTTGGCTCCTGTTTTTGTATCCAACCACCATGAACATGAGATGCAACCTACAAGATTATAATATATTGGACTAAGCAGAATTCCCTGAAAAAAAAGTACATAAATCACAGAAAAATATTTTTTAATTGCTATATTATACAGAGGAAAGTTTACAACATAAAATCATGCTTTCCCCAACATAAAATAAACCTTTTCAGCAATGGATAGAGAGAGATTGAATGGGATAGGTCCTCCACCACCACCACCATTTAGTAAGGGATTGAAATATGATGTTGTTAAGGTGATAGAGTACTGATCAGGATGTGGCTTAATTTTTAGAAAAAGCAAACCAAATAGTAAAAACAAAGCCGGAATGAACAGCTGGAAGATAACTGATCTTCTATCTCGACGACAATATATTGCCCTTTTTATGAGGAGAGCTTTGGAATGTTGCCAAAATATAGACCTTGGAATCAAGCCACAACTACAAAACTTGAGAGTAAATAATGTGACGAAACCACATGCTGCATCAAATATTGAAGTGCATATTCTTCCCAGAGTAGCACATATCCATCTGACAAACTTGAGATGAACTCCAAATAGAAATTTAGAATTTGGTGATTTTGTAAGTGTATAGGTAGATGCTTCAATAATTGTATTCATAGATCCAGTACGAGATATGTAATAACCATTCTCATCATCTTCATGAAAGTTATCTCCTGATACTCTCAAGAAAACCTCCTCCAAAGTTGTAACAGAGATACCATAACTTTCAATGCCCTGACAAAAACTAGAGCAGCTTTCCTGATACTTGCTTGGTCCTCTAATGTAGTTTTCAATCTCACGAAACATATTCTCAAACGAAGTAGATGATGCAAGAGGTAGTCTGAAAGATATTTCTGTACCTACCTGAGAAATAAAATGAAACAATGCTCATACATCATATACAGCTCAATTCTGCTCAGGGAATAATACAGAATATAACAAAGTGAAAATAATACAAATTGTCTTCTGAAATGTAATTTATCCAGAAAAGCAAGCTAAAAGATTGTCATAAATTGCAGTCTCAAAATTTGTGTCCAATAATTATCTAGGTGAGAAATGCTTCAAGGATAGTTCACCACAGTCCGTAAAGCTCAATTCACAACCAAGCATATAGGCCAAAGACATCCATGAACTATGGCCTTGGATAAGTACCAAAGGCAAAATAATAGTTTTTGGACAGGTTAGATTTAGAGCACTTAAACTAAGATTGCAAAATGCTCAATTTTCTAATACCAGTGAAAATCACTTAATCAATCTGATTATACTAACTATAAATAATATGAGAATATTATTTGCTCATAAACAATCACATGCACAAACAGTGCGCCAAAACATGAATGTGCAAAGCAGGGTTCTCAATTTCGATGTGTACCATCTGTATCGGACAGGCGGTACATACCAATCCGAGAGGATACTGGTATGCGGACCGCCCTCTACCGGGCGGTACCAATGTTTTGACCCCGTATTGGGCGATACAACGCCTATACCAGGCGGTAACAATCGGAATCTGACTGTTACCGAGGCGTATCGGTCGGTACGCCCTGGATTTTGATCATTACCGAGGTGTACCGGTCGGTACACCTTGGATTTCGATCGTTACCAAGGCATACCAGTTGGTATGCCCCGGTATTTTTGGACCATTACCTCCAAATATTTTTGGAGGATTTTTAACTCTTTTTGGGCGTACCGCCTGTATGCCTCGATATATCGATACGACCGAAATTGAGAACCTTGGAGCAAAGTACTACTTCAAGTCCAGTAACCTAGCAAACCTTTGACACATAGTCAAGTAGAGTTGTGTCAACATGATTTGCGCTTGGATCTTATAAGTGAAACATAAAATGCCCAACAAATATAATTCATTAATGAGAAAACAGTGTACTCATACAAGAAGATAATGTTTAACCATATTCCATATGTTATTCCAACATATTCAAATGGTAATCTGCCAATGCTGGTTACCAATCAAGTGCATACAAGCAGCTCTGAAGTATATTTATGTTTATACAAGCTTCAGGCTTGATTACTAATATGTGAGCTGTCAATACTGGATAGTTTCAACATGAGCTGATCTATCAAACATTTTCCAATTCCATAAGTTAACCTCCCAATGTATGTCTCCAAATATAGATATCAAGAAAATTTTGGCTTGACTGAGGTAGTGTTAGCATGGCATGACAAAAGTAGGATAACACGATAAGCTGGGAAGTGCTAAGAAAGAAAAGAATTTATTTAATATTTTATTTATAACCCACATAAATGGTTGAGACACCCTAAGAAAGAAGTAGACATGTAAAATCCAAATTTTTAGATGACCAAACACTACTTAGTGATTTATATATTGATTCTGCAATCTTTGAACATCAATCACTTCACATTTTGCCATAGTAAAAGCAAGGAAATTAGTTCAGGTTCATTAACCATATGCATAAATCTTTTCCACTAACAACATGAAGCACAAACAGAAAGTGATCTATCAGATGACAAAACCATGAAAGTTTTAGAGTAAGAAAATTTACATTTGACAAGCATGTAGCAGTTGGAACATGACGATGGACAATATCAGTAGCTACAGAGACACCAGGAGAAGTCTGCATAATAAGGGAGAATAATTTTGTCAGACAACAAGGGCAGGACTAAAATGATGGAGAAATTAAAGAATCACAAACCTGGACTATTGTGAGTGTATAACCAACCCCGTATCTGTGCTTTAAGAAAAGGGAACTACCAAAAACATAAAATTATGTTAATAAGACTCAAAGCTAAAACTGATAAAAGCAGTCACACAGTGTAAAAATTTTTAAAAGATAATTAGAACAAAGAAATAGAAACTGTTGGCCCTTGGCTTAAACTTTGTTAAAAGAACCAATAGAAATGACATCAGAGGCAATCTGAGTCCTTTTAAGATAACTTAATAGAGGAAACCAAAGTTAATTAACACAAGGACTTTGTAGAACAAAGTTATTTGAACTTGTGCCAACAAACTAAACTTAAATATAATGCAAAACACCAAGGCAAATGCATAAAGAATTAAGTTTATTTTAGTTATTTATAAATGACTTATCAATTTTTTACAGAATTTAAATGCGAGTGTTCAATTATTTAGTGACTATCACTAAGAAAAAGGAAAGCATACTTATTCAAAGAACCTCAATATTAGATTTAAACTCCACATGGGCATGCATTTTATTCAGGAGTTGTTTCATTGCCTACAACTAGGTTGTCCAGTTGGTGGTGTCAATTGCATACATTTTACCTGTCATAGGAGCTAGAAAATATAAATAATGTTTAATTTTGTAGAAATTTCTATATTTGATATGACAAAGAATAATCTAACCCCACCAATTTGCAGAATTACCATAATAAGCTGCACTGCTTGCAGCTAGTGAAATAGTTACTGTATGAGGGTGCAGGTGACCAGAAAGCTGATTGGACCATTACCGACAGACATTTATAGTTGCCTGCAATTATATTTATATACATATATAGATACAAGTGACAAAACATCCCTTAAAACTTTTCATTTAGATAAAGGAGATTGCATTACTAGCTGTCAGTCAATTTAGTATTCAAATTTATGAGCATGTAAAAACCTTGTCATTACCCAAAAGAGATGTGAACTGTGAAGCATCTTCACAAATCATCATCACATCAATGCATGGCATGATGCAAAATCCATATTGAACTGATGCTAACAAAAAGGCTAGTATAGTATTATATGATTATAGATTATCATATTAGAATATAAGAACAATTTGGGGAAACAGTTAAGAGTTTGTTTATAGAATGATTATGAAGAGACTACTCATTTGTTTACAAGTAAATGGTAAATGGATGGACGACATGATCTAGGGAGATTGACAACAGCAGATATAAACCTTGTAATACATGAAAAAAAGAATAAAATAAAATTCTGCAGCCATAGACAAGAATGAAATAAAAGTGTTATAGATGTAGAAAATGATATCTAGTCTGATCAGTGCTTGTGCCCCTCAAATAGGACAAGAATATGAGAAATTGTAATAAAACATCAATGGAATTATTTAATGAGTACCATAAGTGAAAAGGATATAACCCCAGAAGATTCACATGGTGACAAAAGGAAAGGGCAATACAAATTTAAAGTAGTGCATAAAGGTCATATTTATAGAGACAAAAATGTCGTGAAGTTAAGGTTTTAGAGTTTGCTATATCTTCTAATACATTATTGTCAATATTCACTTCAATAAAAGAAATGAGGATTTGTTACACGAGTGGGTCTCTCTAGCAGCTATAGTGATGCAAAATTAGACATGTACAATGGAGTTGCGACTATTGTGAGGATTGTGTGGGTTTTTAGCCTCTCACTATAAACTTGTATCTACTCTTCGATTTCAGTTTTTATCTTTGCACACTCTAACAGATGAACTTACAAGACATATACAATATAAACTTCCATGGTGTATGTTGTATACTAGTGATATTGTTCCAAATGTCAATGATTAATGTAGTTGGTTTCTAGCTATAAACAAAGACTCCTGACAAAGACCTGAAATTTTCTCTTTTGTAGACTCAGGACAAATTATTAGTTCGATACAAGTTGAACGAAAAGTACTGAACAATGAGGTTATATGTAGAGAAACAAATGGATTCATGAGAAACATACTGCCTAACAAAATTAAGAATATATTAGTAACATTAGGTCTTCTAGAATAATAAAAATCAAGAGGGCCCTATAAGTACTGAATTTTGGAAATGGTGCTAAAAAATAAGCCAAAAATTGAAAAAATAACTCTAGTTCAGGGTTCTTTGACTCCTGAAGTCACAATTCACATGTAGTCGAAAGTTGCAACTTTATGATAAGTTACCGTTGATAACCATTTGAACCTAGTACTCAGTTTTTAAAAGCAGTCTAGGCAGCTGCTTATATCGCAGCATATGCATATGCTGCTATATAAATTCATTGCATAAGGCTTATGCAAGTCAAATATGGAGTCTAACTACATACATGACATATGCAGTTATATAAAGATGTATATTTTTGCAGGCGCTTATGCAATCCAGATAACTTGAAAATCCAGTCATATATTGATTTAAACTTTAACCTCATTGCTTTTAAATTTCTGGTTTAAAATACAAGATGGAAGGTCCATAGTGTCTTTCTGACATTTCGCAATCTGACCAAGCACCAATGACAACCTATAAAACTTGGTACCACTTGCTATTCCGCTCAAGTTATTGTTTTCGTTCATTTTTAGTGATATCAGGTGGTACAAGTTGGTATATTAGTTGGTATCTTAGTTTCATACTCATCCAACATTGAAAACATTATCCAAACCAAGGACTGTTGCACCACCCAATATGGTATGAAATGGGCAGCATCAGCGATTTAAAAAGGCTCTCGGGCGCTCGCCTAGGCGCTCAGGCGAGGCGAGGCCCGAGCACCTCGCTAATCTTCCAGGCGACGCGCTTCAAAGAGGCGCCGCCTGGGCGCTCGCCCGAGCCCAGGCGCTGGGCGCTTCAAGCGAGCACCTTGGTTAACCAAGGCGACCGAACCAGGATTTTAGGTCTGGTTCGGTCCTGGTTCGGTCTCCGGTGGTTAGTTGGTTCAATCGAACCAACTAAAACCGATATCAGTGACAACCCAACCCTAACCCTCGTTGCCGCTGCCGCTCCCGATCCTAATCCCGCTGCTTGCCGATGTCGCTGCTCGCAAACGCTGCCGTTGTCGCCGCTCGCGCCTCCCGCTGCTCGTTGCTGTCGCTGCTCGCAAACGCTACCGCTGTCGCCGCTCGCGCCTCCCGCTGCTCGCCGCTATCGTTGCCGCTGTCGCCGCTCGCCGCTGCCGCTGCCTCCTTACACTCTGCTACCGCTACCGCTTCCTTTTTTCTCAGTCAGCAGGTTCAGCACCCCCTTACACTTCCTTGTTCTCCTTCTGTTAGCAATATATAGTATACTGTTAATAGTTTACTGTATACTGTTAATATTATTAGGTTTATTTAAAATTATTAATTTTTAATACTATTAATAGATTAATAATATATTATTTTGATTTTAATACTGTTAATTTTTATTTATTTGAAATTAGTGTTAGGTTTCAAGATAAATGGCAAGTGTACAGAACAACTCAATAGAGTCTCAAATGGCATCAAAAAAATATTCAATGAAGATGATTTATGTGAAAATAACGATAATATTGATTATGATGAATGACTTTGATATAAAATTTTATTGTTTGAATTTTGAAACTTTTTGTTAATGTGACATTGTGATTTTGTATCTTAGATTTTCTTAATTTAATAGCATATTTTAATTTAAAATTTTAAATAATTATATTTATTAATTATATTATATATTTTTATATTTTAGCACCTCGCTTCGCTCAGGCGAGCGCCTAGCGCCTCGGACGTTTTTTAAATCACTAGGCAGCATGCACCAGTCCCGGTCTGCCAACTGACCAATATATTGTCACGAACGGTCATCGCGCACCTGCATCAACTCCGTTCAACGAACCGTTCGTCGCTCTCGTCTACATGTACAGTTACTTGGCAACCTGTTTTGCCTTGATTTTGAGTCATTTTGCTTGTAAAAATGTAAGTTCGAACAAGCTGCAGCGTTACAAAGCGACCGCTCACCGAACCGAGCAAAACAGCCCCAAAACAGCTCCGTTTTCGTGTGCCGCGGGCTGATTTCTAGAATCTGTCTCCGCTCACCAAAACGTCAGCCATCTCAGCCCCTTTGAACCTCCCAAGTGGCACAGGGCTGGATGGGGCTTCGGTATAGTACCGGGCGTTGAACACTCATTCGCAAGTTCGCACGTTGCCTTGACGGGAACTTGTTGTCACGCTCGGGACTCGGTGAGCAGTTGTTTGTGGGCTTGCAGCTGTACGTTCAACCTTCTAAAGCCCTTGTTTTTCCCCTCTCCCTCTTTTCTCTTGTGCACGCAAGATGCTCGCTGAATTGCTTGTAAAGCTTCCCCTTTTCGCGAGACTTCGGGACTTGTCCGTTGCTCGTTCTTTCGAACTAATCAACTTTCTCTTTTACAGGTCCTTCGGGACCTACGAGAGGTTGCAAGTGGGCTGCTCTTTGCGGAGCAATATCACAAGGGCGAAGCGCGACTTAGGCAACGCAAGCTAAGTTCGCGTCTTGGCCGCAAGGGTGCCTCGCGCCTTAGGCAATTCCAGCTAAGGCCGTGACATTGTGGTATTAGAGCGGGCAAGCACTTCGAGTGAGCAGCGAAGGAACTTCGCAACTTCGCCATGGCAAAGCATCGTGGCGAATCAAGCAAGACGGGGCAAGCCGGACCCTTGCCCCAAGCAGCTGCAGGTGGGCTGCATGTGCACACTCGCTCTCATACTGTTGGAGCCGCTCAAGAGGAGCGCGGCAGCGAACATGATGAGCGAGAAGTTGGCTACTCTCCGCCAGTGATTGAAAAAGGCGCTCTGGCGCTCGCCTAGGCGCTCGGGCAAGGCGAGGCGAGGCCCGAGCACCTTGCTAATCTCCTAGGCAGCGCGCTTCAAACAGGTGCCGCCTGGGCGCTCGCCCGAGCCCAGGCGCTGGGCACTTCGGGCGAGCGCCTGGGTAAACCAAGGTGACCGAACAAAGATTTTAGGTCTGGTTCGTTCCTTGTTGGTTAGTTGGTTCAATCGAACCAACTAAACCGATATAACCCTTACCCAACCCTAACCCGCCACCGCTGCCACTCCCGATCTCGTTCTCGCTGCTCGCCGCTGTCGTTGCTCGCAAACGCTGCCGTTGTCGCCACTCTGTCACGGACAAACTTCTAAACAAGGTGTTTGATGTAATGCTTATATATGTCCGTGTCGTTTGGCATGTTCATGCCTTGTACAGAATGTAAAGGCTTAATAGTCCCATTTTAGTTGGGTTGGTGGCCTCTTTAGGCTTGTAAATAAAGGTTGTGTCATGTAGACACGTGCGAGAGCTTTTCGGTCTGTAATGGACCATTTTACCCTTTGTTGTGCCACTGTTCAGAGCTTGTAAAGTCTGTTTGTAATTTGCTTTGTCTATGAAGTGTTTTTCGGACATGTTTGCTTGTGGATCCCGTTTGAGGCGTTCTCTTTAACCCGTTCACTCTTTTGTTGGTCCTAAGGGACAATGGGAGGCTTCGGGGAGGCTGACCTTTACGGACGGACGCGCAAGGGTGCCGCACGACTTAGGCAAAACCAGCTAAGTCCGTGTCATATGGTATCAGAGCGGGACAAGCACTCATAGAAACACTTGACATGCAAACGTGGGGGACCTAGCGGGGCTGCGTTGAGGGCAGTCAGCAACGCGCGACCGTTTGAGGGAAAACGGGCATGGAGATGTAGGGAAAAGAGTCGCTCAGAGGAGCGGGCATCTAACATTGGCATTCAGAGGAATGGCCAACCCTTCGCGCAAGAGGCACCACGAGAACAGGCAAGCTTGGAAGAATGCGGAGCGCACAAAGGTTGGGATGGCTGAGTTTGAGCTACGGCTCAACGTTGACAACTTTACTTGATGGTGCTCAAGGCAAGCGAGGCGCTTGGCAAAGGACGAGACCATGCAAAGTTGAATGAGTTGCTCAGCGACCGAAAGAGTTGTGCGAAACTCACAGAGGTGAGGGGAATTGCTAACTCGAAGAATTTGGTACTCATGCATGGGCTTGTATGCGAACGATGGAATGTTCGTGGCCATCCCAAGGCGACCGAGACTCGGCGCCATGGAGCATTGAAACTTTCTCTTCGGCATGTGAAGGATACGTCCGTAGGAGGCTGAAGTGTGCAATGAGTTCAGCATGTTGCTAGGCCTTGAGGGGCGCAGTGGGGGCTGTATTGACGGGGAGGTGCAATCTAGCAAGTGCGTTTGCAGGAGGCAGAACAATGCACAGTTTATTCAGCAGATCGGAGTAGTCCAAGGGGATGGTGGTCTTCGAAACGAAGAGAGATGTTGCTCAAATGGGATAGTTATCCAGGAGGGATAAGTACCGGCTCTCCAGTGGGAGAATCATGTGCGACGGACTGCACATGTTGAGGAGGAGTACCTCAACAAACAACAACTCCACGAAGCTTGATGGACTGAGCAAGCGGCGAGGAGTCGTCGCATGATCTCGCTTGAGAGAATGCATTGGTGGATGCATTGCGAGATTAAGTGGGGGAGCAATCCAAAGCAACTCAAATGGAGGCACACTTGGAGTCGATATGGAGATCGGACTCAAGGGAGGGCTGACCCGTGGAATGGTGGGCACGAGGGCCACCATCGACTCAATGCAAAAAACGAGGAGCGGAGCAACTTGGGTGTAACTTGGCGAAGTACCCAAGCCGCATGAAGGGAGCCAGCATAGAAGTTGGAACATGGAGCAGAGGCACAGTGCTTTCCCTAGACAGAGGTCAAGGACATGAACTCTTGTAGAGACAGGAGTAGAATCATGCTGTTCCATGGGTCCTTCATTCTGACAGAGCGGACTCATCTTGCATGGTGCCAAAGACGAAGGGAGCTTCGGGGCACATGCACCTTATCTCGGAGGAGCATTTGATGGAGGAACTAAGGCGACTCAATTTGCGAAGGCGAAGTTGGGTTCAGAAGGCCTTAGCACGGGGCAAGAGGACGCGGAGGCGGGTACTCTTGAAGAATATGCCACAGTGTTGCCATTCAAGTTGCCATGAGGGAAGCGGTGCGCAGCGGAGATTGTGCTGGTTGGGGCAGAGGCCCAGGATCCAGACAATGGCGCACTAATTGCAGCGAAGTCGGGGGACTTCGGGAGCTACTAGGCGACGGACTGTCCTAGAGTGGTGCTTCATCTAGGTGTAACCCAAGAGTGGGTGGATGAAGGTCGATTGCCAAAGGAGCGAACAAAATCGAAGGTGGAGGAGACCCTGCGATGTATTGGCAGAGGCCACACATGGAGGGTTCACAATTCGAGTTTATTCCACAAGGATCAGAATGCAATGGAGATGTCACCAGGAGGCGACATGGTGCAGCGGATCGTGGTGGAACAGTTCGTGGCAATGCGACACACACGACACAGTCCCGGGAGGGACTAGATCATATGGAGGTATGATCGGGAGCTACTGGGAGCTCCGCTTTGGTGAACAACACGACGACAAGAAGGGCTATGGATTCATGGAGTGAAGGCCATGGTACCGCAGAGGCGGGTCTTCCGGGTGTGCACCGAATTTTGCATCGGATGAAAACCTTGGTCATCAGCATATGGGGGCTGGGTTCCACCAAGGGAAAAGTTCGAATGCAAGTACCAGTGAGTCCCATGAGAGGGACTTGATCATGCAGAGGTATGATCGAAGCAGCTGGAGAGTTGGACTGCTCCAGAGCTCATATTCGCTTAAGGGAGCCCGACAAGTCAAAGGACAAGGTCGAGTAAGCGAACGTTGCTACCAAGGAAGCTAAGGAGAACAGAATCGGTGCAAACCCTACAATGTGATGGCAGAGGCCATGCATGGGAGTTGCAGTCTGTCTTTCCATCGACCAAACAGACTGCTTGGAGAACACAGAGGTGTTGAAGCAGGAGGTCGAAAGGGGCGAGGAAGCGACGACAAGTCCAGAGGGACTTAGCTACCCAAAATCAAGCAATCAGTGAGAATGGAGGTGGACTCAGAGGAGTGTCACGAAGGCATATCTACTGATTGTGAAGAAAAGGGATGTAGATGCGAGGCGACAGATAGTAGAGCCATGGGCATGGCAGCGCCATGGTACCGCAGAGGCGGGACTTCCGTCAAAGTCATTGATCCCTTGCTCTCACGGAGGGAGAGCGCTTGGTCGTGAAAGGGGCCGAGGAGGTGGAGCATGCAGAGGCAATCTCCAAGTACCGAGACAAGGCTGAAGGGCAGAGGCCAAGAAACTTCGTAAGACCGGTGTCAACAAGTTTCTCATCAAGATAGCTGTAAGTGAAGGACTTCGGGTCATGCAAGAGTGCACGACCAAGGAACGAAGCAGGCAGTACGTGGTGCTGTACCTTTGCTACTCAGTGGAGTAGGCGGCAGGGTTGATGGAGAAAACGGTACAATCCCAGAGGCGACCTCATCTATCAGAGAATTACTCCAGGTTGGGGTGAAAACTTCCTGCATTCCAGAAGTTCAATGGCATTGAGAAGGTGAATCACAGTAGCTAACTCAACGCAAGGAGTGCAAACACTTCAAGTGCTTCAGAAGTGTGAGCAAAGAGCAGGCGAAGGCCAGTAACCAGCTCGATGCATGAAGTACAACCTCGAGGAGGCGGGCGAAGTCAAGTAACCTTTGCCTTCTCAACTCTTAAGAGAATGGGCGAAACCGAGTACCCCAGTTCTCTTATCTATCCAGCAGAGGAGCTCTGCACAAGTTCAAAGACCCTTCGAAGATAATGGAAGACAATAGTTGTCAAATCCTCACCAACGGTGATCAGTGCTACTGAGAGTAGATTGTCCGCTTCATTTCCCAACGAAATGCCAATCGAAAGCGGAAGTGATGCGAACCTACTTGGATGTGACAACTAACTGAAAGAAGAGTCCATGAGCAGATTTTGTGGAGGAAGGACCCAAAACTTCATAAGTTTGCGAGGCGATGCTCGTTAAAGCTCCAACAAGCATCCACCCAGTTCAAGCAGCATGTGGAAATTTTGAGAAACTGGCGCAGTAAGAATGGTCTTTTCCTTCATTTGGTGGATCAGCAGGAATCAACGAGGATCAACACAACTCAGCCAACCCCACACCAGAGTCAGAGTCATTGGCGAGTTGAAGCAGCATGGCGGATCAAAGGTTCGACTACTCAAAAACAGCAGCGGAGAGCAGCTGGGAGCCAGGAGGCGCATTGCAGCTGGAGCAGAAGATTGAAGACTCAGCAAAGGCGAAGAGTTGTAGTGTTCACAAAGGCTTCGACGAGGACGTCGAAGGGATAAGTGGGGGAGAATGTCACGGACAAACTTCTAAACAAGGTGTTTGATGTAATGCTTATATATGTCCGTGTCGTTTGGCATGTTCATGCCTTGTACAGAATGTAAAGGGGCGGCCGAAGGCTTAATAGTCCCATTTTAGTTGGGTTGGTGGCCTCTTTAGGCTTGTAAATAAAGGTTGTCATGTAGACACGTGCGAGAGCTTTTCGGTCTGTAATGGACCATTTTACCCTTTGTTGTGCCACTGTTCAGAGCTTGTAAAGTCTGTTTGTAATTTGCTTTGTCTATGAAGTGTTTTTCGGACATGTTTGCTTGTGGATCCCGTTTGAGGCGTTCTCTTTAACCCGTTCTCTCTTTTGTTGGTCCTAAGGGACAATGGGAGGCTTCGGGGAGGCTGACCTTTGCGGACGGACGCGCAAGGGTGCCGCACGACTTAGCCAAACCAGCTAAGTCCGTGTCAACTCGCCGTTGTCGCTACTCGCAAACGCTGCCTCTGTCGCCGCTCGCGCCTCCCGCTGCTCGTCGCTCCTGTCGCCGCTCGCCGCTGTCGCTGCTCGCAAACGCTGCCTCTGTCGCCGCTCGCGCCTCCCGCTGCTCGCCGCTCCTGCTGCCGTTGCCGCTGCTCGTCGCTGTCACTGCTCGCCGCTGTCGCTACTCGCAAATACTGCCTCTGTCGCCGCTCGCGCCTCCCGCTGCTCGCCGCTCCTGCTCCCGCTGCTCGCCGCTGTCGCTGTCGCCACTCGCGCCTCCCGCTGCTCGTCGCTCCCGCTCCCTTTCCCGCTGCCGCTGTCGTTGCTCGCCGCTGCTGCTGTCACCGCTTGCCGCTGCTTCCTCGTTTCTCAGTCAGCAGGCTCAGTATATAGTATACTGTTAATATTAAGTTTATTTGAAATGATAATTTTTAATACTATTAATAGATTTTCTTAATTTAATAACATATTTTTATTTAAAATTTTAAATAATTATATTTATTAATTATATTATATATTTTTATATTTTAGCGCCTCGCTTCGCTCGGGGGAGCGCCTAGCGCCTCGGGCGTTTTTGGACCTTGGCGCCTTTTGACGCCTAGCGCTTTTTCAATCACTACTCTCCGCGAGTGTAGGAAGCGCAATCTGGAGCGCTAACTGGGAAAAAGAGTCACAAGGAGAGACTCACAACGGCGGAAACCCGCCTGGATGTTCTTGAAGCGAGCGTGGAGGAACTCTACCATGGCTAACAAACACTTATCGGGGTAGAGAACTCGCAAGAGGAAGCGGAGTCCAGGATCGACAAGGTCGAGGCCCTAGTCGACCAATTGTCAGATGACACCAAGGACTCCGTGCAACACCTGCAGGAAGTTGTGGCGGAACTCACCTCAAGGGTGACAATGCTCACTAGAGCACTAAATGCGGGAGGAAGCAACACCCGCGTTACACCACCACAAAATTTGAGGGCACCCGAGCCTCATGGATATGGAGGGGCCAGAGATGCCAACGAGCTCGAGAACTTTCTGTTCGACATGGAACAATACTTTCGAGCCACGAGGCCCGATTCTGAAGATACCAAAGTTTCTATAGCAACAATGTCTCTGAACGGAGATGCAAAACTTTGGTGGCGAACTCGCTGGGAGGAGATCCAACAAGGTCGGTGTCGGGTTGACGCTTGGGAGGACTTGAAGCGGGAGTTGAGAACTCAGTTCCTACCGGAGAACACAGAGTTCGTCGCAAGAAGGAAGTTGAGACAACTCCACCAGAGTACCACCATCCGAGACTATGTGAAACAGTTTTTTGCACTAATGCTGGACATACAGGACATGTCCGAGAAGGACAAGTTGTTCAGCTTCCTCGATGGTTTGAAGCCATGGGCTCAACAAGAACTAAATCGAAGGAATGTTACCGATGTGGTCGGGGCAATTGCTGCTGCAGAAAGACTCACCGACTTTGTTTCCTCTGAAGACCCAAGGAGAAGGAAACAATCTTCAAGCAATCGCACTCCAAAACATTCTCGAGGGAAGGAGCTCGGGGGCGAACAAAAGAAGAAGAGTTCCCACAAAGGGCCAAACCCGAAAGGCAAGGTCTCAAAACCTGGAGGATGCTTCCTGTGCAGAGGGCCGCACCTGGTGAGGGAGTGCCCACAAAAACAGGCATTGACGGCTTCCATCCACCACCCCCCCCCCCCCCCCCCCGATCGGACAAGGGCAAAGCTGTTGCTCTTAGTTCGAGCAGTTTTGAATCCAGCAGCGACGACGAGGAGTCGCAAGGACCCCGGATGGGAGCAATGCGTTTGTTGAATGCCATGTGGGGTCAAGTGGGGGAGAACTTGAAGACAAAGCTACAAAAAGCAGGAAGTAGTGAACCGATGTATGTGGACATCAAGTTAAATGGCCAAACGACCCGTGCAATGGTGGACACGGGCGCTACCCACAACTTCATAGCCGATCGAGAAGCACAGCGACTTGGGTTGATCTTGGAGAAAAGCCCAAGCCGAATGAAGGCGGTGAACTCAGAGGCCAGGCGAATCTCCGGGTTAGCGAAGGGAGTCCCCATCAAAATCGGGACATGGAGCGGGAACACCAACATGATGGCAGTGCCACTGGATGACTTCCAAGTGATTCTTGGAATTGAGTTTATGCACGCGGCGAAGTTGGTGCCAATGCCGTTCTTGAACTCCCTATGTATGATAGGAGGTGACGACCCCTGTGTGGTTCCCGTCTCTCGGAGAGGAACCAAGGAGCCCCAACACATATCGGCATTACAACTGAAGAAAGGGGTGCGAAAAGGTAAATTAACATTTGTGGCTGCTATGAAGCTAGAGCAACTCGACGAGAAGGTCATTCAAGAACCTACTGTGGTGGCGAACGTCCTGAAGGAGTTCAATGTCGTTATGCCACCCGAATTGCCGAAGACTCCTCCACCACGCAGAGGCATGGATCACAGCATCGAGCTGGAGCCAGGAGTGAAACCTCCAGCGAGACCACCCTACCGCATGTCCCCGCCAGAGTTGGCGGAACTCAGAAAACAATTAGGCGAACTGCTAAGTGGTGGTCTCATCCGCAGCTCTAAAACACCTTTCGAAACTCTAGTTCTCTTCCAGAAGAAACAAGATGGGAGCCTCCGACTCTGCGTCGATTACCGAGCCCTTAACAAATTGACAGTGAAGAACAAGTATCCCATCCCGCTCATTGCAGACTTGTTCGACCAGTTGGGCAAAGCCAAGTATTTCTCGAAACTCGACCTTCGGTCGGGGTATTGGCAGGTGCGCATCGCTGAAGGCGACGAGGCGAAGACTACTTGTGTGACCAGGTATGGAGCGTTTGAGTTCTTGGTGATGCCTTTCGGCTTAACCAACGCTCTAGCCACGTTCTGCACTCTCATGAACCAACTATTCAAGGAGTATTTGGACAAGTTCGTGGTCGTCTAGACGATATCGTCATATACAGCCAAACGCTCGAGGAGCATGTCCAGCACCTTCGGATAATTTTCAAGGTTCTTAGGGAGAACACTTTGTTCGTAAAAAGGGAGAAATGCTACTTCGCCCAAACGGATATCTTATTCTTGGGGCATCGAATCGGTAATGGTTCCATTCGGATGGATAAGTCGAAGGTGCAAGCGGTTGCGGAATGGCGAACTCCAAAGAAGGTGCTAGAGTTGAGATCCTTCCTTGGTTTCGTCAACTACTATCGACGGTTCATAGCGGGGTACTCGAAGCGTGCAACTCTACTGACGGAGTTACTAGAGAAAGAGCAGCCTTGGAAGTGGTCTGATAAATGTGAAATAGCATTCTAAGATCTGAAGGCCGCTATTATGGAAGAACCAGTGCTCAAATTGCCAGACTATGGGGAGCCTTTTGAAGTCCATACAGATGCTTCGGACTTCGCTATTGGGGGAGTACTCATGCAGAAGGGTCATCCGGTGGCCTACGAGAGCCGCAAACTCAACGAGCCCGAGCGGCGGTATCCAATGCATGAGAAGGAGATGACAGCGGTGATCCACTATCTATGAGTTTGGTGACACTATCTCCTCGGATCGCGATTTGTGCTGAGGACGGACAACATCGCTCTGAGCTATTTCCAAACTCAGAAGAAGCTCTCGCCAAAGCAGGCACAATGGCAGGACTTCCTGGCTGAATTTAATATAGCAATGGAGTATAAGCCTGGGAAAGCAAATGTTGTGGCCGATGCTTTGAGTCGGAAAGTGGAGCGTGTGAATGCCGCACAATTGGAGGGCGGAGGCCAAGCAAGTCAATTACACTCCAACTTCCTTTCCAGGATCAGGGATGGACTGTATAGTGACCCCCAGGCAGTTATCCTAATGTAGCTCATCAAAGAAGGCAAGGCACGACAATTTTGGGTCCAGGAGGGACTCGTCTATACCAAAGGGAATAGGGTTTATATTCCCTGAGCGGACAATTTGAGGCGTGAACTCTTAAAAGAGTGTTACGATTCCCTTTGGGCTGGACACCCAAGTATTCACAAAACGTTGGCTCTCGTGGAGAGGGCCTTCTACTGGCCGAAGATGGGGACTGATGTGGAGGAATATGTTCGAACATGCCTTACTTGCCAACAAGACAAGGTGGAGCAGCGGAAGCCGGTGGGACTTTTGGAGTCGTTGCCCGTACCAGAAAGGCCGTGGGAGAGCATTTCCTTGAATTTCATATCAAGCTTGCCACTTGTAGGGAGACTCGGATCGATACTCGTGGTGCGGTGGTGGTCGATCGGTTTTCAAAGTATGCAACTTTCATTGCTGCTCCCCTACACTGTTCAGCAGAGGAGGCAGCCAAGCTGATGATGAAGGATGTGGTGAAGTATTGGGGAGTCCCACACAATATCATTAGTGATCGAGATGCTCGGTTCCTAGGACGATTCTGGACCGAGCTATTCAAATTGTTGGGGTCAAAGTTATACTTCTCGACAAGCCTCCACCCCCAGACGGATGGCCAGACTGAAAGGATAAACTCGCTCCTGGAGCAATATCTTCGGCACTACGTGAGTGCCAACCAACGAGATTGGGTGAAGTTGTTGGACATTGCCCAATTCTCCTACAACTTGCAGCGGAGCTCTGCATCCAACAAGAGCCCCTTCGAGATCATTACCGGACAACAATCGTCGACTCCGCACACCATGGCCATTAGGTATACTGGGAGTAGTCCGTCAGCCTACCATTTCGCAAAGGAGTGGCATCGAAATGCAGATATTGCGCGGGCTTACTTGGCGAAGGCGGCAAAAAGGATGAAGAAGTGGGCAGACTTGGGAAGGCGACCGCAAGAGTTCAAAGTTGGCGATTTGGTGTTGGTAAAGCTCCAACCAGCATCACTCTAATTCTTTAGGAACAAAGTCCACAAAGGATTGGTGCGTAAGTATGAAGGGCCCTTCCCAATTATCAGCAGGGTAGGCAACGTCTCTTACAAGTTGCAGCTGCCGGCGTGGTTCAAAATTCACAACGTTCTTCACGCCAGCAACCTAAAAGCCTACCACTCGGATCCGCAACATGCTTCCCGAAGTGTTCCAACTCGGCTACCTCCCATCACAGCCTCCTACGAGAAGCGAGTTGAAACCATTCTGGCGGACCGCAAGATAAAGCTACCCAACGGAGCTGAGCAGACAGAGTACTTGGTGAAGTGGCGAAAGCTTCCCCGAACTGAAGCCAGTTGGGAGCCTGAAGACGCCCTGCGACATGAGGAAGAAATCATCAACAACTACCAACAAGCGTCGACGAGGGCATCGACAGTTTAAGTGGGGGAGAATGTCACGAACGGTCATCGCGCACCCGCATCAACTCCGTTCAACGAACCGTTCGTCGCTCTCGTCTACATGTACAGTTACTTGGCAGTCTGTTTTGCCTTGGTTTTGAGTCATTTTGCTTGTAAAAATGTAAGTTCGAACAAGCTGCAATGTTACAAAGCGACCGCTCACCGAACCGAGCAAAACAGCCCCAAAACAGCTCCGTTTTCGTGTGTCGCGGGCTGATTTCTGGAATATGCCTCCGCTCACCAAAACGTCAACCATCTCAGTCCCTTTGAACCCCCCGGGTGGCATAGGGCTGGATGGGGCTTCGGTATAGTACCAGGCGTTGAACACTCATTCGCAAGTTCGCACGTTGCCTTGACGGGAACTTGTTGTCGCGCCCGGGACTCGGTGAGCAGCTGTTTGTGGGCTTGCAGCTGTACGTTCAACCTTCTAAAGCCCTTGTTTTTCCCCTCTCCCTCTTTTCTCTTGTGCACGCAAGGTGCTCGCTGAATTGCTTGTAAAGCTTCCCCTTTTTGCGAGACTTCGGGACTTGTCCGTTGCTCGTTTTTTCGAACTAATCAACTTTCTCTTTTACAGGTCCTTCGGGACCTGCGAGAGGTTCCAAGTGGGCTGATCTTTGCGGAGCAATATCGCAAGGGCGAAGCGCGACTTAGGCAACGCAAGCTAAGTTCTCGTCTTGGCCGCAAGGGTGCCTCACGCCTTAGGCAATTCCAGCTAAGGCCGTGATAATATGGAGTAGCCCGTTTTCAGAGGCATGCAGTTAGGGAGGGTGTTCCAATCGGTATGCCTCATGCATCGGCTGATACACTCGAAATTCAAATGTTACCTATCGATACGGGTTTATAACAATTGGATTTTAACCGCATCGGTCACCTCTCCCATCAAACCAAATTCCAATGGTCAATTGACCGTTGGACCTTATTTTGGCCCTTTAGATCCTCCACCCTCCCCTCTTTCACTAGCTCACTCACTCTCATTCTCGCTCTCTCTCTCACACTCAATTGTTTAATCAGCCTAATCAGTGATTAGTGGAAATCGACCTCTTTATTTGGATAAATGAGAGATTGGAACTTAGGATCTAGTGGAATTTCTCTCTAATTAAGGTATTTAGCTTTTTCCTATGTTTTATTTATCATTTCATATAATTAGAGACTTATTAATGAATATTTAGGCAGCTTATGCGTGATTAAAGCCATTCTCTTATGTTTAGGCCCAATTAGAGCCACTCTCTCAAGTTTATGCCCAATTAGGGGCATTTAGGACTAATTACAACTTGTTCTAGTTTTTTTATTATTAACTTATTGGTTTATTAATGGTTTTCTTTGTATCTAATGTAATTAAAATAGTATTAGGGCTAATTACACCTTCCATTTGAATATAATTTTTATTACAATAACTTAGGAAAAAAATCCAAAAATAGGGTTTTCTTAATTTCGACCAATTTTCAACCCTTCTCCGGAATACCATTACGTATTGATATACCAACACATGGTACACATATACCGAACAATATGACTAATCCATCATGAATATAGTTGGTTTTGCCTAAGCCGTGTCGTACCCTTGTATGTTCGTCCGTAAAGGATCAGCCTCCTCAAAACCTCTTATGGTCTCTTGAGGACCGACAAAAAAGAATATGGGTTAGAGGAAGCGTTTAACTTAGGATACCACAAGCAGATATTTCAGCAAACACTTGATAGACAATGCAAATTACAAATATATACTTTACAAGCTTCAAACGATCACGTGACAAAAGATCTAAGGTGGTCCGTTACGACCAAAAGTCCCCACAAGTGTCCACATGACACTACTATGGAACAAGACAACAAACCAACCCTAGACAATACCTCAAAGGCCTATCCAGCCATGTGCCACTCGAGCAACTCTAGGGTGCTGTACTGGCTGACACTCTGCACCATTCTCCAAGGCTAGAAAACCCCCAAAATGATTACCTGGATAGCTTATTTTTAGACAATTTTGCCTTCGTGCGATAACTGCACACAACCATCGTTTATAGGACTAAAACGACCACAAAAGCCAACCAAAATAGGGTTATCAAGCCTACTGCAAACCCTTTACATGCTATGTAAAATATGAACAAATTGAAAGACACGGGCACACACAAACATTACATCGAACAACTTGTGTACGGATTTGTCCATGGAATTCTCCCCCACTTCCTTCGATGTCCTCATCGAAGCCTTCTGTGTCTCCTCGCTTTTCCTAAATCTTCACTCTTTTGCTTTAGTTGCAACGAACCTCCCTCAGCTGCTCTCCACTATTGTTGCTGAATAGTCAAACTTTGATCCGCTAACACTGCTTCAACTCACTAGTAACTCTGACTCTAGTGTAGTGTCAATCGAATTGTGTTGATCTTTGTCGATTCTTGCGGATCCCTCAAATGAAGGAAAAGACCTTTCTTGTTGTGTGTTAGTCTGTCAAAAATCTCGTGCCACTTGAATTGGGTGGATATCTATTGGAGTTTTAACGAGCATCACCTCCGAGATTTTGAAGTTTTTGAGATCTTTCCTCCTCAAAATTTGTCCATGGATTTCTCTTCTACTTAATTGTTGCCTCCAAGTAGGTTATATCACTTCCGCTTTCAATTAGTATTCTGTAGGGAAAAATAAAGCGAACAATCTACTCTTCGTAGAACCAATCACCATTAATGAGGATTTGACAATTGTTGTCTTCCACTGAGTCTCTTCAAATGGGCTTTAAACATGTGCAAAACTCCTCTACTAGATAAATAAGAGAACTGGGCTTCTCGATTTCGCCCATTCTCTTAAGAATTGAGAAGGCAAATGTTACTTTAACTTTGCTCACCTCCTCGAAGGTTGTACTTTATACATCATGGTCTTTGCCTGTTCTTTGCTTTACACTCCTTGTGTTGAGTTAGCTATTATAATTCACCCCTCATTGCCATTGAACTTCTGGAATACAAGAAGTTTTGCTTGAAAAAAATAAAATTTCGCTCGAACTTAAAGCAAGTCTTTGATAGTTTTGATCACCTTTGAGATTGTACCGTCTTCTCCATTATTTTTGTTACTTCTTTGAGTAGGAAAGGTAAAACACTGTGTACCGCCTACTCTATTCCTTGGTCAAGCACTCCTGCTGACACAAAGTCCCTCACTTTTGACGATCTTGATAAGAAGCTCGTCGATACCAATCTGACGAAGTTCCCTGGACTCTGCTCTTCTACCTTGTTTCGGTACTTGGCGTTTGTCTTTGTATTCTCCACCTCCTTAATCCCCTTTCATGACCATACTACCACGAATAGTCGTTGCGGACTCGCAACAACTTCGTTCAACGAACCGTTCGTCGCTTTTGCATGCTTGAACAGAGACATGGCAGCCTGCTTTACTTTGGTTTTGTGTGTTTTGCTTGTAAAAATACATGTTCAAATAGGTTGCAGCGCTATAGTGCGACCGCTCACCGCGCCGGGCCAAAAAGCCCCTAAATGGCTCCGTTTTCGCGTGCTGCGGGTTGTTTTCTGTAGCTCGCTGCAGTGCCCAAAACGTCAGCCATCTCAGCACCTTGGAACCCCCCGGATGGCACAGGGCTGGATGGGGCTTCGGTATATTGTCGGGCGTTGAAAAATCTTCACAAGTTCGCATGTTGACTTGACGGAAACTTGCCTTCGCGCCCAGCACCCAGTGAGCAGTTGTTTGTGGACTTGCAGCTATTCGTTCAACCTTCCAAAGTCCTTGTTTTCCTCCTTTCTCTTTTTTCTCTTAAGCACTCAAGGTGCTTGCTGAATTGCTTGTAAAGCTTCCCTCTTCGCGAGACACCGGAACTTTTCCGTCGCTCGTTTTCAATCTAATCAACTTTTTGTTTTATAGATCCTTCGGGACATGTACGAGGTTACAACTAGGCTAAACCTTTGCGGATGCATATGTCGCAAAACCGCCTCATGACTTAGGCAATCCCAACTAAGTCTTAGAAATTGGCGCAAGGGTGCGTCGCGACTTAGGCAACCCAAGCTAAGTTCGCGTCTTTGCCGCAAGGGTGCCACACGACTTAGGCAATTCTAGCTAAGTCCGTGACATTGTGGTATCAGAGCGGGAAAACAATTCGAGCAAGCAGCGAAGGAACTTTGCAATTTCGCCATGGCAAAGCATCATGGCGAATCAAGCAAGGCGGGACAAGCCGGACCTTTGCCCCATGCAGGCGCAGGTGGGTTGCAAGTGCAAACTCGCTCATGTCGTTGGAGCCGCTTTGGAGGATCGTGGCAGCGAACATGATGAGCGAGAAATTGGCTACTCTCCGCGAGCGGAGGAGACGCAATCTGGAGCGCCAACCAGGAAGAAGAGCCATAAGGAGAGACTCACAGCGGCGGAAACCCGCTTGGATGTTCTTGAAGCGAGCTTGGAGGAACTCTACCAAGGCCAGTGAAGACTTCTTAGGGTAGAGAGCTCACAAGAAGCTGAATCCCGAATCGACGAGGTCGAGGCCCTAGTCGATCGTCTGTCAAACGACACCAAGGACTCCGTGCAACATCTGCAAGTTTGAATAGGTTGCAGCGCTACAATACGACCGCTCACCGCACCGAGCAAAACAGCCCAAAATGGCTCCGTTTTCGCCTACCACGGGCTGTTTTCTGCAGCCCGCTGCCGCGCGCGAAACGTCAATCATCTCAGCACCTTGGAACCACCCATGTGGCACCATGGGAGATGGGGCTTCAGTATAGTGTCGGGCGTTGAACAATCTTCACAAGTTCGCACGTTTTCTTGACGGGAACTTGTCTTCGCGCCCGGCACCCGGTGAGCAACTGTCTGTGGACTTGCAGCTGTTTGTTAAACCCTCTAAAGTCCTTGTTTTCCTCCTTTCTCTGTTTTCTCTCTTGCACGCAAGGTGCTCGCTGAATTGCTTGTAAAGCTTCCCTCTTCACGAGACGTCGGGACTTGTCAGTCGCTCGTTCTTCGAACTAATCAACTTTCTCTTTTACAGGTCCTTCAGGACCTGAGTGAGATTACAAATTGGCTTACCTTTGCGGATGCATATCGCAAGGGCGCGTCAAGACTTAGGCAACCCCAGCTAAGTCCGAGAAGTTGGCGCAAAGGTGCTTTACGACTTACGCAACGCAAACTAAGTTCGCGTCTTGCTTGCAAGGGTGCCTCACGACTTAAGCAATTCTAGCTAAGTCCGTGATAGAGCGGCGGTATCCGGTGCACGAGGAGATGACAGTGGTGGTCCACTGTCTACGAGTTTGGCGTCACTACCTTCTTGGATCGCGATTTGTGCTGAGGACAGACAACATCGCTTTGACCTATTTCCAAACTCAGAAGAAACTCTCCCCAAAGCAAACACGATGGCAAGACTTCCTGGCTGAGTTTGATATGGCAATGGAGTACAAGTCCGGAAAAGCAAATGTCGTGGCCGATGCATTGAGTCGGAAATTGGAGCGAGTGAATGTCGTACTGTAGGAGGCAGAGGCCAAGCAAGTCAGTTGCACTCTAACTTCCTTTCCAGGATCAGGGATGGACTGTACAGTGATCCCCAAACAATAACCCTGATGCAACTTATCAAAAAAGGTAAGGCACAACGATTTTGGGTCTAGGAGGGACTCATTTACACAAAAGAGAATATGGTTTATGCCCCTCGAGTGGACAATTTGAGGCGTGAGCTCTTAAGAGAGTATCACGATTCCCTTTGGGTTGGACATCCGGGCATTCACAAAACCTTGGCTCTCGTGGAGAGAGACTTCTACTGGCCGAAGATTGGGACTGATGTGGAGGAATATGTTCGAACGTGCCTCACTTGCTAACAAGACAAGGCGGAGTAGCAAAAGCCGATGGGACTTTTGGAGTCGTTGCCTATACCAGAAAGGCCATAGGAGAGCATTTCCTTGGACTTCATATCAAGCTTGCCGACAGTAGGGGGACTCAGATCGATACTCGTGGTGGTCGATCGATTTTCAAAGTATACAACTTTCATTGCTGCACCCCTACACTGTTCAGCAGAGGAGGCAGCCAAGCTGATGATAAAGAATGTGGTGAAGTATTGGGGAGTCCCGCACAATATCATCAGTGATCGAGACGCTCGGTTCCTAAGACGATTCTGGACCAAGCTATTTAAATTGTTGGGGTCTAAGTTATACTTCTCCACAAGCCTCCACCCTTAGACAGATGGCCAAACCGAAGGATAAACTCGCTCCTGGAGCAATATCTTCGGCACTACGTGAGTGCTAATCAACGAGATTGGGTGAAGCTGTTGGACATAGCTCAATTCTCCTACAACTTACAACGGAGCTCTACGTCCAACAAGAGCCCCTTCGAGATCATTACAGGTCAACAACCGTCGACTCCTCACACCTTGGCTATCAGGTATACTGAGAGTAGTCCGTCAGCATATCACTTGCAAAAGAATGGCAACGAAAGGCAAAAATTGCGCTGGCTTACTTGGAGAAGACGGCCAAAAAGATGAAGTGGGCCGACTTGGAAAGGCGACCGCAAGAGTTCAAAGTCGGCAATTAGGTGTTGGTGAAGCTCCAACCAGTATCACTCCAATTCTTTATGAACAAAATACACAAAGGATTGGTGCGCAAGTATGAAGGATCCTTCCCAATTATCAATAGGGGTAGGTAACGTCTCCTACAGCTTGCAGTTGCTAGCATGGATCAAAATTCACAATGTTTTTCACGCCAGCAACTTGAAAGCCTACCACTCAAATCCGCAAGATGCTTCCCGAAGTTTTCCAACTCGGCTACCCCCCACCAGAGCCTCCTACGAGATGCGAGTTGAAACCATTCTGGCGGATCGTAAGATAAAGCTACCCAATGGAGTTGAGCAGACCGAGTACTAGGTGAAGTGGTGAAAGCTTCCCTGAACTGAAGCTAGTTGGGAGCCCGAAGACGCCCTACGACATGAAGAAGCAATCATCAACAACTACCAACAATCGTCGACGAGGCGTCGACAGTTTAAGTGGGGGAGAATGTCACGAACGATCGTCGCGCACTCGCAACAACTTCGTTCAACGAATCGTTCGTCGCTTTTGCATGCTTGAATAGAGACATGGCAGCCTGCTTTGCCATGGTTTTGTGTGTTTTGCTTGTAAAAATACATATTCGAACAGGTTGTAGCACTACAGTGCGATCGCTCACCGCGCTAGGACAAAAAGCCCCAAAATGGCTCCGTTTTCGCGTGCCGCGAGCTGTTTTCTACAGCCATCTCAGCACCCTGGAACCCCCCGGGTAGCACAGGGCTGGATGGGGCTTCGGTATATTGTCGGGCGTAAAAAAATCTTCACAAGTTCGTACGTTGACTTGACTGGAACTTGTCTTCGCGCCCGGCACCGGGTGAGCAGCTGTTTGTGCACTTGCAGTTGTTCGTTCAACCTTCCAAAGTCCTTGTTTTCCTCCTTTCTCTCTTTTCTCTTGTGCACTCAAGGTGCTTGCTGAATTGCTTGTAAAGCTTCCTTTTCACGAGACGTCGGGACTTGTCCGTCGCTCGTTTTCAATCAAATCAACTTTGTATTTTACAGGTCCTTTGGGACCTGTACGAGGTTGCAACTAGGCTGAACCTTTGCGGACGCATATGTCGCAAGGGCGCCTTATGACTTAGGCAATCCCAGCTAAGTCCTAGAAGTTGGCGCAAGGGTCTTCAAAAGTCCTTGTTTTCCTCCTTTCTCTCTTTTCTCTTGTGCACTCAAGGTGCTTGCTGAATTGCTTGTAAAGCTTCCCTTTTCGCGAGACGCCGGGACTTGTCCGTCGCTCGTTTTCAATCTAATCAACTTTCTATTTTACAGGTCCTTTGCGACCTGTACGAGGTTGCAACTAGGCTGAACCTTTGCGGACGCATATGTCGCAAGGGCGCCTTATGACTTAGGCAATCCCAGCTAAGTCCTAGAAGTTGGCGCAAGAGTGTGTCGCGACTTAGGCAACTCAAGTTAAGTTTGCGTCTTTGCCGCAAGGGTGCCTTACGACTTAAGCAATTATATCTAAGTCCGTGACAATACGCTCTCCCTCCATAAGAGGAAGGGATCGATGACTCCACGGAAGACCCACCTTTGCGGTACCATGGCACTGCCGTGCCCACGACCCTATTATCCGTTGTCTCGCATCTGCATCCATTTCTTCGTAATCAGTAGATCCACCTCTGCGGCATTGTAGCACTCATCCGAGTCCACCTTCACCATTCCACGGATCAGCCCTCCATTGAGTCTGATCTTCAAAAAAATTCTAAGTGTACCTTTGTTTGGTATTGCCTAGGGCCACTCCCCCACTTGATCTTGCAATTTGTCAACCAATAACATACGACGACTCCTTACCGCTCTGTCACGGACAAACTTCGAAACAGGATGTTTGATGTAATGCTTATGTATGTCCGTGTCTTTTGGTATGTTCATGCTTTGTACAGCATGTAGAGGAACGGCCGAAGGCTTAATAGTCCCATATTAGTTGGGTTGGTGGCCGCTTTAGGCTTGTAAATAAAGGTTGTGTCATGTGGATACGTGTGAGAGATTTTCGATCTGTAATGGACTATTTTACCCTTTGTTGTGCAACTATTCAGAGCTTTTAAAGTCTGTTTGTAATTTGCATTGTCTATGAAGTGTTTTTCGGAGATGTTTGCTTGTGGATCCCGATTGAGGCGTTCTCTCTAACCCGTTCTCTCTTTTGTTGGTCCTAAGGGACAATGGGAGGCTTCGGAGAGACTGACCTTTGCGGACGGACATGCAAGGGTGCCGCACGACTTAGGCAAAACCAGCTAAGTCCGTGACAGATGGTATCAGAGCGAGACAAGCACTCATAGAAACACTTAGCATGCAAATGTGAGGGACCTAGCGGGGCTGCGTTGAGGGCGGTCAGCACACGCGCAACCGTTTGAGGGAAAACGGGCATGGAGATATAGGGAAAAGGAGTCGCTCAGAGGAGCGGGCATCTGACATTGGCATTCAGAGGAATGGCCAACCCTTCGCGCAAGAGGCACCACGAGAACAGGTAAGCTTGGAAGAATGCGGAGTGCACAAAGGTTGGGATGGTTGAGTTTGAGCTACGGCTCAACGTTGACAACCATACTTGATGGTGCTCAAGACAAACGAGGCGCTTAGTAAAGGATAAGACCATGCAAGGTGGAATGAGTTGCTCAACAACCAAAAGAGTTATGCAAAGCTCACAGAGGTGAGGGGAATTGCTAACTCGAAGAATTTGGTACTCATGCATGGGCTTGTATGCGGACGATGGAATGTTCGTGGCCATCCCAAGGCAACCGAAACTCGGCGCCATGGAGCATTGAAACTTTCTCTTCGGCATGTGAAGGATACGTCTGTAGGAGGCTGAAGTGTGCAACGAGTTCAGCATGATACTAGGCCTTGAGTGGTGTAGCGGGGGCTGTATTGACGTGGAGTTGTAATCTAGCAAGTGCGTTTGCAGGAGGCAGAACAATGCACAGTTTGTTTAGCAGATCGGAGTCGTCCAAGGGGATGGTGGTCTCCGAAATGAAGAGAGATGTTGCTCCAACGGGACAGTTATCCAGGAGGGATAAGTCTTGGCTCTCCAGAGAGAGAATCATGTGGGACGGACCTCACATGTTGAGGAGGAGTACCTCGACAAACAACAACTCCACGAAGCTCAATGGACTGAGCAAGCGACAAGGAGTTGTCGCATGATCTCGCTCGAGAGAATGCATTGGTGGATGCATTGCGAGATCAAGTGGGAAAGCGACCCAAACCAAATCAAATGAAGGCACACTTGGAGTCGATATGGAAATCAGACTCAAGGGAGGGCTGACCCGTGGAATAGTGGGCGCAAGGGCCACCATCGACTCAATGCAAAAACGAGGAGCGGAGCAACTTGGGTGTAACTTGGCGAAGTACCCAAGCCGCATGAAGGGAGCCAGCATAGAAGTTGGAACATGGAGCAGAGGCACAGTGCTTTCCTTAGACAGAGGTCAAGGACATGAACTCTTGCAGAGGCAAGAGTCTCTGCAAGAGTAGGATCATGTTGTTCCATGGGACCTTCATTCTGACGGAGCGGACTCATCTTGCATGGTGCCGAAGACGAAGGGAGCTTCTGGGCACATGCACCTTATCTTAGAGAAGCATTTGATTGAGGAACTAAGGCGACTCAATTTGCGGAGGCGAAATTGGGTTCAGAAGGCCTTAGCACAGGGCAAGAGGACTCAAAGGTGGGTACTCTTGAAGAATATGCCACAGTGTTGCCATTCAAGTTGCTCTGAAGGAAGCGGTGCACAGCGAAGATTGTGCTGGTAGAGGTAGAGGCCCAGGATCCAGACAATGGTGCACTAATTGCAGTGAAGTCGGGGGACTTCGGGAGATACTAGGCGGCGGACTGTCCTAGAGCAGTGCTTCATCTAGATGTGACCCAAGAGTGGGTGGATGAAGGTCGATTGCCAAAGGAGCGAACAAAATCGAAGGTGGAAGAGACCCTGCGATGTATTGGCAGAGGCCACACATGGAGGGTTCACAATTCGAGTTCATCCCACAAGGATCAGAATGCAATAGAGATGTCACAAGGAGGCGACATGGTGCAGCGGATCGTGGTGGAACAGTTCGTGGCAATGCGATACACACAATCTAGTCCCGTGAGGGACTAGATCATATGGAGGTATGATCGGGAGCTACTGGAAGCTCCACTTCGGTGAACAACACGACTGCAAGAAGGGCTATGGATTCAAGAAGTGAAGGCCATGGTACCGTAGAGGCGGGTCTTCCGTGCGTGCATCGAATTTTGCATCGGATGAAAACCTTGGTCATCAGCATATAGGGGCTGGGTTCCACCAAGGGAAAAATTCGAATGCAAGTACCAGTGAGTCCCATGGGAGGGACTTGATCATGCAGAGGTATGATCGAAGCGGCTGGAGAGTTGGACTGCTCTAGAGCTCATATTCGCTTAAGGGAGCCCGGCAAGTCAGAGGACATGGTCGAGTAAGTGAACGTTGCTACCAAGGAAGCTAAGGAGAACAGAATCGGTGCAAACCCTACAACGTGATAGCAGAGGCCATGCATGGGAGTTGCAGTCTGTCTTTCCATCGACCAGAGGGAGCTGCTTGGAGAACACAGAGGTGTTGAAGCTGGGGGTCGAAAGGGGCGAGGAAGCGACGACGAGTCCAGAGGGACTTAGCTAACCAAAATCAAGCATAAGTTAGAATGGAGGTGGACTCAGAGGAGTGCCACGGAGACATATCTACTGATCGTGAAGAAAAGGGATGCAGATGCGAGGCGACGGATAGTAGGGCCATGGGCATGGTAGCGCCATGGTACCGCAGAGGCGGGACTTCCGTGAAAGTCATTGATCCCTTGCTCTCATGGAGGGAGAGCGCTTGGTCGTAAAAGAGGCCGAGGAGGTGGAACATGCAGAGGCAATCTCCAAGTACCGTGACAAGGATGAAGGGTAGAGGCCAAAAAACTTCGTAAGATCGATGTCAACAAGTTTCTCATCAAGATAGCCGAAAGTGAAGGACTTCGGGTCATACAAGAGTGCACGACCAAGGAACGAAGCAGGCAGAACGTGGTACTGTACCTTTGCTACTCAGGGGAGTAGGCGGCAAGGTTGATGGAGAAGACGGTACAATCCCAGAGGCGACCTCATCTATTAGAGAATTACTCCAAGTTGGGGTGAAAACTTCCCGCATTCCAGAAGCTCGATGGCATTGAGAAGGTGAATCACAGTAGCTAACTCAACGCAAGGAGTGCAAACACTTCAAATGCTTCAGAAGTGTGAGCAAAGAGCAGGCGAAGGCCAGTTACCAGCTCGATGCATGAAGTACAACCTCGAGGAGGCGGGCGTAGTCAAGCAACCTTTGCCTTCTCAACTCTTAAGAGAATGGGCGAAACCAAGTACCCAAATTCTCTTATCTATCCAGCAGAGGAGCTCTGCACAAGTTCAAAGACCCTTCGAAGATAATGAAAGACAATAGTTGTCAAATCCTCACCAACGGTGATCAATGCCACTGAGAGTAGATTGTCCGCTTTATTTCCCAACGAAATGTCAATCGAAAGCGGAAGTGATGCGAACCTACTTGGATGTGACAACTAAGTGAAAGAAGAGTCAATGAGCAAATCTTGTGGAGGAAGGACCCAAAACTTCAGAAGTTTGCGAGACGATGCTCGTTAAAGCTCCAACAAGTATCCACCCAGTTCAAGCAGCATGAGGAATTTGAGAGACTAGCGTAGTAAGGATGGTCTTTTCCTTCATTTGGAGGATCCGCAGGAATCAACAAGGATCAACACAACTCAGCCAACCCCACACCAGAGTCAGAGTTATTGGTGAGTTGAAGCAACATGGCGGATCAAAGGTTCGACTACTTAAAAACAGCAGTGGAGAGCAGTTGGGAGCCAAGAGGTGCATTGCAGCTGGAGCAGAAGATTGAAGACTCAGCAAAGGCGAGGAGTTGCAGTGTCGACAAAGGCTTCGACGAGGACGTCGAAGGAATAAGTGGGGGAGAATGTCACGGACAAACTTCGAAACAGGATGTTTGATGTAATGCTTATGTATGTCCGTGTCTTTTGGTATGTTCATGCTTTGTACAGCATGTAGAGGGACGACCGAAGGCTTAATAGTCTCATTTTAGTTGGGTTGATGGCCGCTTTAGGCTTGTAAATAAAGGTTGTGTCATGTGGACACGTGTGAGAGATTTTCTGTCTATAATGGACCATTTTACCCTTTGTTGTGCAACTATTCAGAGCTTGTAAAGTCTGTTTGTAATTTGCATTGTCTATGAAGTGTTTTTCGGAGATGTTTGCTTGTGGATCCCGATTGAGGCGTTCTCTCTAACCCGTTCTCTCTTTTGTTGATCCTAAGGGACAATGGGAGGCTTCGGGGAGGTTGACCTTTGCAGACGGACACGCAAGGGTGCCGCACGACTTAAGCAAAACCAACTAAGTCCATGACAGCTCGCTTGGTCCATTGAGCTTTACGGAGCTATCTTGAGGTACCCCCTTAACAAGTACGATCCGTTACACATGATTCTCACTCTGGAGAAACAGGACTTATCTCTCTTAGATATCTGTCTCATTAGAGTAACTTTTTCTCTTCGCACCCTTTCTTATAGAAGTTTCGGAGACCATCCCCTTAAACTACTTCGTCTTGCTGAATAAACTATGCATTGTTCTATCACCGCGAATGCACTTGCTAGATTACGACTCTTCGCCAATACAATCTCGCTATGCCTCTCAAAGCCTAGCAACATTCTAAACTTACTACACACTTCAGCTTCCTACAAACGTATCCTCCCCATGCTAAGAGAAAATTTCTATGCCCCATGGCATTGAGTTTCAATCACATTGGGATGGCCATGAACAATCCATCCTCAGCATACAAGCCCTTGCATGAGTGTCGAATTCTTCGAGTTAACAATTCCCCTTACCTTTGTGAGCTTTAGACAACTCTTTGAATCGTCGAGCAACCCATCCCTATTTGCACGGTCTTTTCCTTTGACAACCACCTCGCTTGTCCTAAGCACCGTCAAGTTTGGTAAACAACATCGAGCCGTAGCTTGAACTCAGCCATCCCAACCTTTTTGTGCAACGTGTTCTTCCCAGCTCACTTGTCCATAAGGTAACTCTCCCGTAATGGGTTAGTCATTCCTTTAAATGTCAATCTCTGATGCTCGCTCCACTGACCGACTCCTTTCCCTACGTCTCTAAGCTCATCTCTCTTAAACATTCGTGCATGCTGGCTGCCCTCACGCAACTCTATTTGGTCCTCCACATTTGCATGTCAAGTGTTTCTAAGTGTGCTTATCCCGCTCTAATATCATTTGTCACTTAACTGATTTTGCCTAAGACATACTATCACGGACTTAGCTGATTTTGCCTAAGTCATACGGTATCCTTGTGTATCCGTACGCAAAGGGTCAACCTTCCAAAAACCTCTTATGGTCCCTTACAGACGTACAAAAGAAAAGACGAGTTAGAGAAAACATTTAACTCAGGATCCACAAGCAGCGATTTCAGCAAACACTTGATAGGCAATGTCAATTACAAACATAGACTTCGTAAGCTCTGAACGATCAGGCGACAAAGGGTCGAAAGTGGTCCGCCATAGCCAAAAGGCCCTACAAGTTCTAACATGACACTACTGCGGAACAAGGTAGCAAACCAACACAAGACA
Organism: Musa acuminata AAA Group; assembly: GCF_036884655.1. Classification (NCBI taxonomy): domain Eukaryota; kingdom Viridiplantae; phylum Streptophyta; class Magnoliopsida; order Zingiberales; family Musaceae; genus Musa; species Musa acuminata. Next base: position 25,833,787 of record NC_088327.1, on the reverse strand, counting down.
CTACCCGAAAGGCCCATCAAGCCATGTGCCACTTGAGTAGCTCCTAGGATATGTGCTTGCTAACACTCTGCACCACTCTGCGGAGCTAGAAACCCCCAAAATGGCTACTTGGATGACCTATTTCTAGGCAGTTTTGCCTCTACGCGATGACTGCACACAACTTGCGTTTACAAGCTAAAAATGACCACAAAAGCCAACCAAAATGGGGCAACCAAACATGTTGCAAGCCCTCTACATGCTATGCAAAACATGAACAAAACGAAAAGACACAGACATACACGAGCATTACATCGAATACCCTGTTTATAACTTTGTCCGTGACAATGTGGCATCTTTTCGTGTTCATCCGCAAAGGGTCCATCTTTGGAACCTCTTAGGTCCCTTACGGACCTACAAAAGAGAAGATGGGTTAAAGGAAGTGTTTAACTTGGGATCTCACAAGCAAACATTTCAATAAACACTTAATAAGCAATGCAAATTATAAACATAGACTTCGTAAACTCTAAACGATCACGTAACAAAGGGTCTAAGGTGTCCACCGCAGCCAAAAGTCCCCACAAGTGGCCACATGACACTATTGAGGAACAAGGCAACGAACCAACCCTAGACAATAACCTAAAGACCCATCTAACTAAGTGCCACTTGAGTACCTCTAAGATGTTGTACTAGCTGACACTTCGCACCACTCAGCAAGGCTAGAAAACCCCCAAACTGGTTGCATGGATAGCTTGCTTTTCGACAATTTTTCTATAAGCAACTATTACACACAACCTATGTTTATAGGACTAAAATGGTCACAAAAACCAACCAAAATGCGGCATCTAAGCTTACTGCAAGCCCTCTACATGTTCTACAAAGCATGAACAAAACTAAAAGACACGCACATACATGAACATTATATCGAACACCCTGTGTACAAATTTGCCCGCGATAGATCGGCATGAGATAGAGCTCCAAGTTACGGGTTAATACATATCAGTCTTATGAATGTCTGTAAGAGAACCAACCCGTTTTGACGATACACAAGAAAATAAAGGCATACTAGTTGGTACGCCTCTTGTGTTGGGCTATATGGTTGAATGGTTAAGTTTCAACCAGACTAGTGTCTTTTCAATCCAGACCAATCCCTAACGGTCAAATTGACCGATCAAGGCTGTTTAAAACATATAAAAGGCTCTCCCTCCTTGCTTCTTTGCCCAATCTCACTCACTCTTATCCTTACTCTCCCACACTTTCTCTCTCATTCTCACACTCATTAAACTTTATTAAACACTCTAATCGACATTAGTAGAAATCAACCTCTTGAGAGAAAAGAGAGATTGGAATTTAAGGTCGAGTGGGATTTGTCTCCAATTAAAGGTATTTAGCTTCTCTCTATGTTTTCTTTAATATCTCAAGTAATTAGTGTACATGTGTTGTTAATGACAATGAGGCAACAACTATCACCATGTTAATGCATCAATAACATATTTTAATAGTAAAATATGTCATGGGAGAACTTCCAAGATTGTCTCTAAGAAACCTACTATATACACATACAACTTAATACGATTGAGGATCTAGATCCACTAGCTCATCGAGTCCAATAATTCAATTTGGTGATAGATAGGTATAATAGTTTATTTTGTCGATAGTTTGTTTTGCTCAAATCATAAAAGTTTCAACACCTAATCCAATATCTCAACTCTTTTCTTTGTAGGTGATTCAAGCATGGTTCGCCTTACCGGTCCGTACCAACATACCAACTGACCATCGATATGGTACGTACCAAACCATACCGATGTACTGACACACGGTATTATGAGGTATACCAACAAACCGGTATATACCACCCATACCGATCTCCTATTGGATCGGTATGTAGTGCCCGTGCTAGGCGATATATCTTGACACGGCGAACCTTGGATTCAAGAACAATAACATTCTTCGACAAAGAACCATGTGACATACTTGTTCCTCAACGAATCCAAAGAGATAAAAAATTTTCAACCCTTGCAGCCTAGAATTTCTATTCATCTATGACTTAGATATACTTTATTATTATTTAAATATTTATATATATCAAGAAATTAGGAGAAAAAAATTTAGAATAGGGTTTATATATCAAGAAATTCTACTGTACTAGTGGTACACTAATATTTCTATACCACTAATACTAATCGGTACATACTGATCCAACTAGAGATATGCTTGGTCAACACGATACAGTGTTGCTTGATTGGCATGACACAACGTTCCTTCATCCGACAAATATTTAAAACCTTCCTTAAATTTAATTACATTATTTAAAATATTTAAAAAATGCTCAACAACATACCCTTGTTTGGAATACACTTTAGATGTTTCTTATAACTTACCACCCAGGGTTCTCAATTTCGATGTGTACCGCCCGGTATGGGCGGTACGTACCAGTCCGAGAGGATACTGATACGCGGACCATCCTCTATCAGGCAGTATCAGTATTTTGACCGGTACCAAGACTTACCGATTGGTACTAAGGCGTACCGACCGGTACCGCCCCGGATTTCAATCGTTACCGAGGCATACTGATCGATACACCCGAGCGTGGTAAGTTAAGATATTTTTAAGGTTTTATGGAGTACCATCGATACGCCGTAGCGTAATGACGGTACGCCGATACGAACCGGTATTCAAAACCCTGTTACCAACTATATAATTGTTAGAAAGAAAGGTTTAATATCTCAATATACCTACAATGCTATTTATTTTTTATTATTCTATTCAATGATATCAAGTTGTACATGTTAGCATAATATACCACCTAATATACCAATATTGTGCCGTTCTAATGGAGTATTGAAAAAGTTGTTAAATCAAGAATTAAATCCTCGTTAAAAGGTCTGAATACTTGTGTTCATCCATTCAATTTTTTGAATTTACTTCTTGTTTGTTTTCGAATATGTTTTGGTGAATCTTCCAATATGAACAGCACTTGTGCCTGCATATACACAAATCTTCCCTGTATATATAAATTCATGAAAAATGTAGGCCATCAACCACAACTCACCAGCACTTCTTTTCAATTAATCATGCTAGATAACTTTTATTCAACAAACCATAGTACTCAAATGTCACATGAACTTTAAAAATTATGCATATGACTTCACATAATCATCAAGTCCTACCAGAATGTAATCTTTCCCTTGAAGTTTTTTAAGTTGTTTTAATAACAAATGCAATTTTCTTAAATTAAAGAAATAAAAAAAAACAGAGAGGTAACTGTAAAACACTTTGCAAATTGGATGAATGATGTACAGATTTTTGTCAATTATAAGAAAGGATAACAAACAAATGCAGCAAAACTGAAAATCTAATCATTAAATAACTAGAAAAAGATCACTCATGATATAATTAATAGAAATGAATGATTTTGACAAGATACTGACCAGTCAACTCTCCAAGAAAATATATTGAATACTTGAATAGTTCATGGCAAGCATGCTTATCACAGGTAATGTCATCATCATAAAGAACTATGAGGTATCATAGAGGTTACCTTCCACAGCATCTAAGACGACCATTAGCCATGATAGCTATCCGATCACCCAGAACATCAGCTTCATCCATGGAATGTGTGGTCAATAATACTATTCTCCCTTTCTTGATCTTCTTTATTAGCTGCCATGTTGATCTCATTGAATATGGATCCATACCACTAGTTGGTTCATCAAGGATAATAACCTACAAAATGCAAACCATATTCATATTCATGAACAAGAAGATTTTTAAAGAAGAAAGAGTTTAAATTTGTAATACCTTGCTATTTCCAATAAGTGCTATTCCAAGAGACAACTTTCTTTTCATACCACCAGAAAGTGCACCAACCATTGTATTAACTTTATCCATCAAACCAACCTGATCTCAATCACATTAGTGAAGAAGATATTCCACTTCTTTATCTCATGATATAACAAAACAACAGCACAGTTCAAGAGACTCCCACTAATGTGGGACCTTGGACTCAAATATATTATGATATCATAATTACATAAGACAAAGCAATAGAAAGTGCTGTGACCTATGACAATATAATGAAGCAATCAATTTAATCATGAGAAAAAATGGAGTTATTGGAGATATCAAAGATGGATATATCAAGACCTTGATTCTATTAATTTATTGTATATCTCATCCATCAATTATAAAAATTTCATAAATTAACTTTAATGGAATATTTTAGCACCTTAGAAATTAAAGAATAAACTCACTTCATCAATCATCTGAAGCACATTTTGTTCCAAGAAATCATCATCCACACCTTTCAGAATTGCAAATATTTCCATGTGTTCCTTCACCTAGAAGGTTCAATATAAAAGCTTAGGAAGAAGAATGCAAACCATTAACTACTTTGTTGATATGAGGAAAAATAATTTGAAAAGCAACAAAATCCACAACATGTGTATCAAGATATTAAAATATGCATGAACAAAATATAGACTGACTATAATATATAAAACCAGTAAGAATTTTGAATATATAACAAAATATATTAAATATTGGTAAGACAGGTTCAGGATATTATGTATATACAAAGGTAAGTCAGACCAGTATTATACCAATCTGATTTGAAACCAACCTAATTTTGTGCAGACCCAACCTAGATCCCTATAGATCTGTACTAGATTAATGTGGATCCATCTAATTTCCATATATCTTGGGTACAGCAGCATAGACCTATACATGGATCTGTGCAAATCCAACCTAGGTACAAATAGATTTTGGCTATACCGGCATAGTTGTAAACCAAATCCATACACGAATAAGAACTGACGATAGACCAGCTTCTTATGCTTGAGAATAAAAATGGCTCATTGTTTGATGAGGTAGGAGATTCACTATGTTAATGAAGTTCATTTGAACAAATGATGAGGACGATTGTTACATACATACATATATATATATATATATATATATATATATATATATATATATATATATGCTCATACCCGTTACATGATCTATTAAAGCTGCCATTAAACCAAGTGAAGTGCATGATTACTGTGGTTTGCAAAACTGACCAGAACAGTGTATACCGGTCCTAATGACTATAGGAATGTGGACCAAGCCTAACTGAGCAGTCCATGGTAACCTTAGCCAAAGAGACCTGTTATGGCTATTTGCTAAAGAAGAAGATTTAACTCCAAGATCCAGTCTGATTTCTCTCAATTCAAGGTAAACTTAGCCTAATTACTAACCTAATCAAGGACCCCAATGCACAATCATAGACTCATGTCGATTATTTTGATGATAGAAGCAAGTATATACTTCAATCTTGCCTCCAACTTATGATGCTTATATGTTACAATTCCTTTTGACATGTATGTTAGTATATAGTCATATCATCTTTTGATACCATTAGTGATCCTCGTAGTATTTATTGTTTTCTAGTTTGAAATTATTTTATTGTTATCAATATTGATTGTATTTGCCAAAAAAAGCTAAAAAATCCTATTTTTTGACTGATTTTTCAGTTTTTTTTTGTCTTTTGGTATGTACTGGTACATCATCTATTAATATATACCAACTAGTCTGAACCTAGACCAGTATAGATCCAGTACACAAACTTAAATTCCTTGATAGTAACAATTATTATTATAATTAAGAACATTAATGTAAATTAAAAGACTTAAACACACTGCCATTATATACTAGATAAGAATGAACTTTAAAAGGATGAAGACCCATCAACTAAACTTCAAATTGAAAGTTATGATCATTCTTACCAATCACTTCCATGAGGATGAAGTACTAGAGCTTATGATCCCATGGATCTTCATATCAAAATTAAATTCTCCTCTTTTTAATAACATAATTAAGGGTGTCAAATATGGCATGGTTATCTATCACATGGCAACTTGATAACATGTATCCTTAACCACTTCTGCATTCTAATTTGTCAAATCATCAATCTTTTTATAGAGGGTGCAAACCCAACTAGAAGCTATCAGTGGCAGATTATGGCAGAAATTATGGCTGAGATTACGAGATTTATTTTACCATAATTAGAGTGTATTAGTTGTGTATATATTCTTACCTAAAATAAATTATCAATAATCAGTGTATTAGCTGTGTATATGTTCTTACCTAAAGTAGATTGTACAGCGATTCTTATTTAATGGAAAGAATCATCAAGAGGAGGTCATTCAGCCATTTACTCAAAATTTGTCATGGTATCAGAGTCAGGTTCTCGAATCCATAACTGAATATTCGAATTACTTTGCTTCTGTCTTTCGAAGTTTTCTAGTCTGCTTTCATTTTTCTTATTCTGGGTTGATTAATTTCTGATCAACAACTTCACTTTGAGATTTTTTGATTGATCAACTTGTAGTTGACAGCCTCGCAATGAGATCTCTGCATTTGATTTTTCTTTTTTTAAGAATGTCTACTAAGAATCTTTTTGGAAAAATACCTACAAAGACCTTGGCTATCAAATTTACAGGAAAGAATTATGCAACATGGGAATTTCAATTCAAAATGTTTCTGAAAGGGAAGGAGCTTTGGAGTCCAAGGATGCTCTAGAAGATGATAAGGAACCTAGCCAATGGGAGGCAAAGGTTGCTCGAATTATCTCTTGGATTTTAGGATCTATTGAAGCTCATATTGTCATGGACTTAGCTAGAATTGCCTAAGTCGTGAGACACCCTTGCGGCAAAATCCCAGACTTAGCTGAAGTTGCCTAAGTCATGAAACACCCTTGCGCCAACTCCTCGAACTTAGCTGGGATTACCTAAGTCATGAGGCGCCCTTGCAAAATATACGTCTGCAAAGGATCAACCTAGTTGCAACCTCGTACAGGTCCAAAAGGACCTGTAAAACATAAAGTTGATTATATTGAAAACAAGCGACGGACAAGTCCCGACGTCTCGTGAAGAGAGAAGCTTTACAAGAAATTCAACAAGCACCCTGAGTATAACAGAGAAAAGAGAGGAAGAAGAAAACAAGGAATTTAGAAGGTAGAATGAACAGTTGTAAATCCACAAACAACTGCTCACCGGGTGCCGGGCGCGAAGGCAAGTTCCCGTCAAGTTAACGTGCGAACTTGTAAAGATTGTTCAACGCCCGACAATATACCGAATGCTAGTCATAGGTGCCCAGCAAGTCAATCACGTGAGTGATGGTATGTGTGACTTGACACGCAATCGTTTTGCTTATTATATTTTGGCATTTATCACTTTATATTGACTATTGCATATATGCATGTATATATTGTGATGTCCTTGGATCTGTGCAATGGGAATCGGATCGGGATGAAATCACGATAATAAGACTGATTCGCCTTTAAATACATATCCTAAATAATCCCGGTCATAGATTACTCGAGAGGGATATCGAGATAACCGGACAGACTGGTGTGCTATATACCCGTCCATACGATAGACGCAACTGGTCTCATAGTTGCTCGTGTGGGGACACTAGGGATACAGTACAGGTGCTCATTGGAGAATGAGTTCACTGATTGATCCATTTACGGAATGTTGGATAGTTGATGATACCTTATTATCAGACAACGGTTCCGTAGTCTCAATGGTGTATCTAGTCCTTAGACTTGAGATACCAAGGATGTCCTGTATGAGTGCTCCATTCTTTGATACCGGACTTATAGGTTTGGATGTCCGAGATCTAGTACAATCGGTCCTCGGGAGTGGCAATCAACCTTACGAGGGCTATTGAGTGTCGATAGAGGATCATCCACTCCCGATGTCATGAGAGGAATATCTCATGTGTTCTTACTCAGACAAATCCCTAGCCAGGGTCATTCGGATTTAGAGAGAGAGTTCTCCGAGAAAATCCAATTAGAGCAAGACTCGAGTAGAAACCATATGGGTTTGACAGCACAATGCCCGGTATACAGTCTTTGGGATATTAGATGGATGAGGGACTATAGGTACACGATAACTGAGGACAGACAAGTCCAATGGATTAGATTCTCCTGTATCGTATAGGGAATGCGGCGTAATGGCCTAGTACGTCCGTAGTCGATAAGTCGAGTGAATTATTATAGAGATAACAATTCACTGAGCCAAAAGGAGTTCTGATAGGTATGACTCACAGCCAGCTCGATATTGGGCCTAGAGGGTCACACGCATATGGTAGGCGTTGCGATGAGTAGAGGTTCGGATATGAGATATCCGCCGGAGCTCCTATCTTATTAGATATCCAATAAACCCCTAAATTATTGGATAGAGATCCACTAATCTAAGAAGCTTGGGTAGTTGGATAAAGATCCAATACCCATTAGGGGAGGATCCATTAGGATTAAGATTGACAGGGATCCTCTATAAATATGAGAGATTCAGTGGTTCATAGGCTAGAGCTTTTGCTTGCCTCTCATATTCTCCTCCCCCTTCTCCACCTCAAAGTAGACCTAGGGTTTTGAGGAGCGTCGTCGCAACCCTGTTGTGTGGATCACCGCTAGAGAAAAGGGCGCTTGACCTCCTTCACCCTCTCCTAGAGATCTGCAAGGATTCAGGGTTATACGATCTCCCTAGGTAACACAATCTTTACTATACGCAGTTTTCTATTTCGCGGATTTTGCGCACCAATCTTCGCACAACGATGAACATCTCTTTGGGAATAGGGGATTTTGTTTTCTGTTCTTCCGCTACGCATGTGATGTCGCTCCCAAAGATATCCCAACACCGAAGCCCCATCCAACCCTCTGTCACCCGAGGGGTTCCAGGGTGCTGAGATGGCTGACGTTTTGTGTGCCACTGCGGTTTGCATAAAAAAGTTGTGGCACATGAAAAAAGAGCCATTTTGGGGCAGTTCGGCCCGGTACGATGAGCAATCGCACTGTAGCGCTGCGAACTATCGTTGCTTACATTTTCCAAGCAAAAACACACAAAACCAAGGAAAAATATGTTGTCATGTCTTTGTACAAGCATACAAAAGCGACAAACGGTTCATTGAACGAAGTTGTTGCGGGTGCGCGACGACCATTCGTGACATTCTCCCCCATTTAAACTGTCGACGCCCTCGTCGACGCTTTTTGGTAGTTGTTGACGATTACTTTTTCATGTCATAGGGCATCTTCGGGCTCCCAATTGGCTTCGGTTCAGGGAAGCTTTCGCCACTTCACCAAGTACTCGGTCTGCTCAGCTTGGGTAGTTCTATCTTGCGATCCGCTAAAATAGTTTCAACTCGCTTCTCGTAGGAGGCTCTGGTGAGGGGTAGCCGAGTTGGGACACTTTGGGAAGCATCTTGCGGATCTGAGTAGTAGTCTTTCAAGTTGCTGGCGTGAAAAACATTTTGAATTTTGGAGCCACGCCGGTAGCTGCAACTTATAGGAGACGTTGCCCACCCTATTAATAATTGGGAAGGGCCCTTCATACTTGCACACCAATCTTTTGTGTACTTTCTTCTTAAAGAATTGTAGTGATGCTGGTTGGAGCTTTACCAACACCAAATCGCCGACTTTGAACTCCTATGGTCGCCTTCCTATGTCTGCCCACTTCTTCATCTTTTTGGTTGCCTTCTCCAAGTAAACCCGCGCAATATCTGCATTTCGGTGCCATTCATTTGCAAAGTGATATGCTGACGAACTACTCTCAGTATACCCGATAGCTAAAGTGTAAGGAGTCGACGGTTATCATGTGATAGGACCCTGGCAAGGTTGGGTCCTACTCAACCAAGAAGTAGCTAATAAAACCCTGTGAGATTGTAATAAACCCCACCTAGCCGTCGCTATCCTATAAAGAAGAGTGACTAGGGTTTATATTTGGACATTTGGGCTTCCTAGCCGTCGCCCCTTCTACTGGGCTGGTTGGTTAGAGTTGAGGGCAAAAGGGGTAACTCACTTAGGAAGCAGCCCCTAGGGCTAGGGTTAGGAGGTTATTTCTTAGAAAAGCATTAGGAGTTGTAAAGGAATAGGAGTCTTAAGGAGTCCTAGTAGGAGTTGGTTAGAAGTCCTATTAGGAGTTTGGGTTTAGAAGCCCTATAAATAGCCATGTATTCATCCTCTTTTCTTAAGCAATAGATGAATCTTTTCTGCAGCCTTTGAGCAGCAATTTGGAGGAAAGAACCCCTATAGAGTTCTAAGGAGGTCGATCCCCTAAAGAGATCAACCTCAAGCTTAGAATCTGCAAGGGTTCCAACATCCTGTAATGATCTCGAAGGGGCTCTTGTTGGACGCAGAGCTCCGTTGCAAGTTGTAGGAGAAATGGGCTATGTCCAACAGCTTCACCTAATCTCGTTAGTTGGCACTCACATAGTGCCGAAGATATTGCTCAAGGAGCGAGTTTATCCTTTCGGGGGTCATCTGTCTAGGGGTGGAGGCTTATGGAGAAATATAACTTAGACCCCAACAATTTGAATAGCTCGGTCTAGAATCGTCCCAGGAACCAAGCGTCTTGATCACTGATGATATTGTGCGAGACTCCCCAATACTTCACCACATTCTTCATCATCAGCTAGGTCACCTCCTCTGTTGAACACTGTAGAGGTGTAGCAATGAAAGTTGCATACTTTGAAAATCGATCGACCACCACAAATATCGATCTGAGTCCCCCTACTACTGGCAAGCTTGATATAAAATCCAAGGAAATGCCCTCCCACGACCTTTCTGGTACGGGCAACAGCTCCAAAAATCTATACGATGTGCTTTTATGGGTTATAGCACTGCTCAAAAGGGGTTTTTGTGTTATGATGTTGTTGCTAATCATCTGCGTATTTCTAGAAATGTGATTTTCTTTGAACATGAATACCAATTTCAGCAACATGTTTCCTCTTTCGACGGTGTCCTCCTTCCTAGCTTTTGATGATATCTCTCCACCAATTGAGTGTTTTAAACCCAGTATTGTCTATCAGCGACGACAGCCCCCATCATTACAAATCTTTCCCAACCTTGATCCAATGACTGCTCCAGTGGCTCTTCAGAGAACCCCTTGTATCAGTCATTCTCCTGATAGATATGGTTTCTCTGCCACTTTAGCTAATACTACAATTCCTATCTCTTATTCGCAATCAAGTAAACATGTATGTTGGGTGAAAGTTAAGCATGCTCCAGTGGCTCTTTAGAGAACCCCCTGTATCAGTCATCCTCCTAATAGGTATGGTTTCTCTGCCACTTTAGCTAATACTATAGTTCCTATCTCTTAATCTCAGGCAAGTAAACATACACGTTAGGTGAAAGCTACGCAACAAGAACTTCAGGATCTTTAAGAGAATCATACTTAGGATATTGTTCCCTGTCCTACTAGTGTTAAGCCCATTGGTTGGAAATGGGTATATTTCATTAAGCTGCGGTCTGATGGCTCACTTGACAGATATAAAGCGAGGTTGGTGGCACTTGATAATTGACAGGAGTATGGGGTAGATTATGAGGAGACATTTGCACCTGTAGCAAAGATGACGACTGTGCGACATGTTCTAACTATTGTTGGTTCCAAGGGCTGGTCATTGCGATAGATGGATGTTTCGAATGCCTTTTTTGCACGGAGATCTTAAGGAAGAAATTTATATGACTCCACCATTAAGATTATTTTCTACACCCTCTTCTGATGTTTATAAGCTAAAACGATCACTCTATGATTTGAAACAAGCTCATCGTGCTTGGTTTGATAAGTTCCACTCTACACTTATTAGCTTCTCCTTTTTGCCCAAAGTCAATATGATTCCTCTTTGTTTCTTTGCAAGACTACTAAGGGAATCATCTTGCTTCTGGTATATATTGATGATATTGTTATTACAGGGACTGACTCTGAATTGATTTCTCAACTTCAAGAGTGCCTTCAGGCAAGGTCAACCATACCGAATTGTACCGCCCGATACGGGCGGTACGTACCGGTTTGACAGGCTACCAGTAGGCGGACCGCCCGCTACTGGGCGGTACGCCCAAAAAAAACCCGTATCGAACGATACGGGGTAATATCGGGCGGTAACGGTCGAAATTTCGACCATTACCACCCGACACCACTCGGTAACGGTCGATTTCGACCGTTACCACTCGATAACGATCGAAATCGACCGTTACCGCACTGTAGCAGTGCTACAGTGCTCCAACGGTCAAATTGCCGGTTGGAGCCCTTTCTCCTCCTATTTAAACCATTCTTCTCTCCCCTATTTCAGTATACTCTCTTAAACTCTCTCTCAAACTTTTTTTTTCTCTCCTAAACTCTATAAAACAACGATTTATGAATTCAATCGAGGCTAATTTGGGAAGATTAAGATGAAGAACTTTCTAATCAAGAGGTATATATTCGTTTTCTTTAATTAGAGAGTAATTAAGATATTTAAGATTATGATTAGTATTTTTCATGTATAGTAAATTTTGAATAATATTTATGATAGTAAAATAAGTTTAATTAAGTTTTATTAAAGTTATTTAATGTTGCGATTAGTCATTTTAATGATGATTTAATCGAAATTTATTTAATTTTATATCAATTTAATGTCTTTAATACCTATTAGGATATTTGTCATGTTTATAATAGTGAAAAAGAAGTAATTAGTGAAAAATTAACTATATTAATCGTATAATTAGTGTAGATAAATTATAATTTTATCATAATTTGAATCATATTGGATTAAAATTATATATTTAATGTTTCTTTTATGTGTTTAACATATATATGATGGTAAAATAAGTTTAATTATGTTTTATTAAAGTTATTTAATACTGTAATTAGTCATTTTAATAATGATTTAATCGTAATTTGTTCAATTTTATATGAATCCAATATTTTTAATATCTATTAGGGTGTTTGTCATGTTTATAGTGTTGAAAGAGAAGTAATTAGTGAAAAATTAACTATGTTAATCGCGTAATTAGTGAATCTAATGATTTTAATACTTCTTTTATGCATGTAACATATTTATGATAATAAAATATGATTAGTTATGTTTTAATAAAATTACTTAATGTTGTGATTAGTGATTTATGATCGATATTTGGTCAATTTAATATGTTTATACTTTATAGTTTATTTGATTTAAATTTGGTAGGATAATGACACCAAAGGAACAGCCACATGATGATGCATGGGTTCATGCCCGAAAGCTAGATGGAAACCATCATCATTGGCAATGTATTTATTGTGACTACATTGGCAAAGGTGGAGGAATAACTCGAGTGAAAATACATTTGGCTGGTGTGTATCCTGATGTTGCAAAATGCAAGAATGTTCCAACAAAGATCCGTAAATTATTTCAAAGCAAGCTTAAACAAGCAAAGGAAGATACATTAAAAAAGAAGGCTAGAGTTGAGGACGAATATCATAGGGCTACATAGGAACCAGTTTATGATCAGTATGAGGGTTGCGGCAATGAAGTCGACTCGGATCTCACAGTTGGGATTCGTGCATCATTGTAGCATCAGTATACGGTCGATGAAGCAATGAGACATCGACGACCTGACTCACAATTAGAGCATGGCAGTGGTAGTGGAATCCAGAGGTCAACCAGCATGAGGCAACCAACTGCTCCTTCTCAGTTAGGCCGAACTAGTAGCATGAGGTATGGTGGACTCCGTGGTTTTATGAGAGGTCTTGGCAGGAGGTCCGCACCAGATATTGTTGATATTGATCCGCAAGTCTATCCCCCACAAACAGCGAAACAGACTCGGATTGACGATGCATACACAAAAGAAAAAAAAATGGGATATTGGGAAGGCAATCTCAAAATGGTTCAACTTTCATAGGATTCCAGCCAACACAGCCCAAGGTCCATATTATCAGAGCATGATCTCCTCTATTCAAAAGTCTGGCATGGGAATCCAACCTCCAACACCGAAGGAGATTTACGACGTGTACTTAGATGAGGAGGTGGCAGAACTAAAGGATTGGATCAAATCCTTCAAGAGGCAATGGGACGAATATGGGGGGACATTGATGTGTGATAGTTGGACAGGACCAACAAGAATGAGTATCATCAACTTTCTTGTTTATTGCAATAGAAGTGTGGTGTTTCATAAGTCCGTTAATGCTTCTGAAAAGATCCAAGATGCAAACTACATTGAGAGCTTGATGGACACTATGGTAGAGGAGATTGGACCACAGTATGTTGTCCAAATAATAACCGACAATGGAGCGAATTTCAAAAAGGCCGGTTTGCAATTGATGGAAAAAAGAAAAACTTTGTTTTGGACTCCATGTGCAGCTCATTGCATATATCTAATGCTGAAGGATATTGGTGAGTTGGATGCGGTCAAGAAATGTGTAGCTCGAGCACAATCAATTACAAAGTTTATATATAATCATCATTGGGTCCACGCATTAATGCAAAATTATGTAAACGATGAGATACTTCGACCTGGAATTGCTCGGTTTGTTACCAATTTTATTGCATTAAAATCATTACAGCAAAAAAGGTATGGCTTGAAGGCAATGGCTAGCTCACAAGAGTGGTCTGAATCCAGATATTCGAAATTGAGTGATGGAAAGAAGATAGAAAAGGTCATTCTTTCCTCTAGATTTTGGGAGACTATAGCAGAAATTATAAAAGGTGTGGAACCACTTTATATTGTCCTCCGTAAGGTCGATATGGACAAGCGTCCACAAATGTCGTATCTTAAATATATGATGATTTCAGCGAGAGAGGAGGTCAGGAAAGCATTCAAAGATGATTTTAAGGCCGACCAATACGTACGAATCATTGATCGTCGGACCGAAGTTCATATGGATCAAGATATCCATAATGCAGGTAAATTCATATTCAGAATAATTTAATTTATTATTATTTAGATAATAAAAAATCATACTAACAAAATTATGTTTTGCAGCGTATTATCTAAACCCGGTAATTTAATATTGATATGCTCTCGGAACACAATAATTTCCTAACGACACTACGAAATGTTATATATCGGCTCTTGCCAAACACTACCGAGGCAACCGATGCACTTATGGAGGATCGATTATTTCGAGAAACAGTTGGTTCATTCTCCGACGTTATAGCTGTATCGTGCCGTTACACTATGGATCCTGGTGAGGAAAAGTTATGCATATTGATTATCAATTATATTTAATGTTAATTATTTGTTATACTAATAAAATCTTATTTATATCTTTTTGCAATCGAGTGGTGGCTACAATTTGGTGGCAATGCACCACATTTAAAGAAGGTTACCGTTCGTATACTTTCACAGACAACAACATCTAGTGGTTGCGAACGTAATTGGTCAACGTTTGCATTGATTCATACGAAGGTCCGCAACAGACTCTCCAACAGACGGCTAGAGAAACTAGTATATGTCCATTATAATATGCGGCTAAAATTACGATGTGCTGAGTTGGATAAGGAGCCAAAAGAATCAGATATTGATCCCATTGACCTCCAATTCTACAACGAAGATTCAGAGCCAATGTTAGATTGGGTTGAAGTAGTAGAGAACCAAGAGGATCCTCTACTTGATGAGGCGGGAGATCCTCAGCGTCCTTCACGTTTTATCACCGAGGTAATAGAAGAAGAAGAAGCACAACCCCAACAGGTGGAAAATCCCCCTCGATTACAACATGGTAGGAGTCAAACTGCTCGAGGAACTACCGATACCCAACGGTCACACTCGTCTGCCCAACGTGCAAAGGCAAAGGAGAAAGCAGTAGCATCAGTTGCATCGTTGGAAAGAATCGAGTCGGGCGACAAGACACCTTCACAATCACATTCTCTTTCTCGCTCGGTCCAGAGACATGACAGCAACACGGACAGTAGTGCCTCAACAGATGATGGCGGTGATGTCGGGCAGTCGTTGGTCTCGTCTACACAACTTGAGGGTGGTGAATGGACTGAGGAGCAATATTTTACACATGCCACTCAAGAATCAGATCATGGAACTCGACAAGGTACTGGTCAAGTTTATGCGCGAAAGGGGAAGGGGAAGGGGAAGGGGAAGGCAGTGGATGAATATGAACAAATGCGACAGAGCATACATGATATAGACACAGAAAGAGACTCATCGTATTCACAGCCATCGTATTATGGAGAATCATACGGGCAACAATAGTATGGTGATAGTTGGTCATCCTTCTCTGAGCAACAGCATGATACAGAACAACACCAATATATGCCTAAAGAGCTGCCTCGGACAAATATTATTCATGACGATCAATCTACGATCAGCACCACATCGATGCATCAATGGCATACGGTGTATCAATACACTATGTCATGGGATCAATTTCATGATTGGGTCCAACAAACGTATCATATTAATATGTATCGGATCGAGGACCCCGATCCACCACCCGTGGAGGCCCGTCGTTCGTTTTGGTGGTAGAATTAACAATCAGGTATATCTAGATATATGATTATTTAATTTATTTGAATTTTAGAGTTTATATTGTAATAAAATAGTCTAACAATTCAACTGATTTTTCTGTAGATATTTTAATCTACAACGAGCTGAAATACGAACCTCGAACAAGACTACCTCAAAGCCCGAAAAAGATATGTGATACTATTCTTATCTAATTTACATTGATTTTGCTAAATTTATACTATTACTATATTTATTTGTAACTTGAAAACCCTATCCTAACTTTTTTTTAATTTTCAGGTATTTTCGGAGGGTTAAATCGGTGAAATCAGGTGTACCGCTCGGTACACCTCGATATACCGCTCGGTACACCGTACCGTACCGAGCCCGGGTCGAAACGCCGGTACGGTACAATACGGCGAACCTTGCCTTCAAGGTTCTTTTCATATGAAGGAATTCTGTCCTTTATAGTATTTTTTAGGCCTTGAGGCGCATTCTACCTTGGCTGGTATTTCTTACACCAGCATAAATACATCCAGGAGTTAATTGCTTTGGCTGACCTTCAATATGGTCGTTCTGTTGATACCCCCTTGGAAGCGAATGTTAAATATCGTCGTGATGAGGGTGATTTTCTCTCTGATCCTTCTTTATAGAGACAACTGGTGGGGAGCTTGAACTATCTGACTATTACTCGGCTTGATATTTCCTTCGTTATTCAACAAATTAGTCAATTTATGCAAGCGCCTAGGCACCGCGACCTGGCCGTTGGTCGTCGCATTGTTCGCTATTTGTAAGGCACTTCTACCTGAGGTCTTTTCTTCCCGGTGGACTCTCCTATTCGTTGGTTGCATATAGTGATGCTGATTGGGCTAGTTGTTCTGATACTCAATGTTCAATTACTTGTTGGTGCATGTTTCTTAGTATCTCTCATTTCTTCAAAAAGCAAGAAGCAAGATTGGGTGTCTAAGTCCTCCACTGAGTCTAAGTATCGCGTTATGTCCTCTGCATGTTCTGAAATTATTTGGCTTCGGGGACTATTGGGGGAGCTTGGGTTTCCCAAATTAAGCCTACTCCGCTCCATGCCAATAATACTAGCAGGGTCTGCCGTACCGAACCGTACCCCCCGGTACGGGCGGTACGTACCGGTCCGACAGGTTGTCGGTACGCGGACCGTCTGTTACCAGTCCGAGTGCACTGCAGCACTGTAGCAGTGCACTACAGCACTGTAGCAGTGCACTGTACTCGGCACACCTGAGTGTACCGCTCGGTATACCGTACCGTACCGGTACCGAGCCCAGGTCAAAATACCGGTACGGTACGGTATTGCGAACCTTGAATACTAGTGTTATTCAAATTGCTACTAACCCAGTATTTCATGAGTGCACCAAGCACATTAAAGTGGATTGTCACTCTATTCGTAAAGCATATGAAGCTTGCATCATCTCTCTTCCGCATATCACCATCGATCTCCAGCCTGCTAATATGTTTATTAAGGCTCTCTCCCAATACCGACATCACTTTCTTGTTGACAAATTGATGCTTTTTTATCATCCAACATCAATTTGAGGGGGGGTATCAATGGTAGAAATTATGGCTGAGATTACAAGATTTATTTTACCATAATTAGTGTATTAGCTATGTATACATTCTTACCTAAAATAGATTATCAATAATCAATGTATTAGGTGTGTATATATTCTTATCTAAAGTAGATTGTACAGCAATTCTTATTTAATGGAAATGATCCTCAAGAGGAGGTCATTCAACCATTTACTCAAAACTCGTCATAAGCCCTATCATAGAACCTACAGCATCTTAGATTAGCTCATCACACTCAAAGACCACCGCCTATGCATTAAGCAATGCAGGAGTAAGGATAATATAATTTTGATTCCTGGAATATATAGTATTCCCTTTAGCAAATCTATATACCAATGAACCCATATCCTCTTTCTCATAGGACCTAAACCTCATACATTTTAGGCAATAATCTTGATGAAAGGACAGAAACACGCATGGAATTTGACACCCTTTTTTTAAAGAAAACCACACATGAATGATTTCTTAACAAGAAATCCACCAATGGTCATTCAAAACTTTGACAAATGGCAAATAAGAGAGAGTGAGAGGCTACAAAATATACCACTAGTACCAGATATCCCAAAATAGACATTTTGAGAAAACATATCATTTTCCATATAGTACTACTACGAGAAGAACACAATTAGAGCAGAAAGCATAATATTCAAATGTAGAAAATGTACCAAATTTTTCTTACCGTTAGTTCTGGAAAGAGTATATCATTTTGAGGGCATACACCTAGCATTTTCCGTATCTCATCCTACAAGTAAAATAATAGAAAAAACACCAAAAAAATTTTAAATTGCCAGATATATGTGGATCTAGAAAACTTTATATAAATATACATAACATCTTCATAGACAGGTCATTTTTCCTTTAATCATGCAAACATTTACTTGTGTACCTGAATTTGTAGGAAATTTCGCCTTTAAAAAAAATACCGTTCAACATATCTACATGCTATTGCTCACAGCCCACTATTCAATGCATTCACTACAACCATGTCTGTTACAGTGGAGGAATAATAAAAGGTGGAGGTCAGCTCCCATGTTATTGATCTTGATCTCATGGCATTCCCCTTTGGTGTGCATCAATGACAATTATAAGAAAGAGATGAAGAGGTCTAAAGCCAGGAACTAAATTTCATGTTCCAGACATGTAATGGCCGATGCTAGGACTGGTATGAGCCCAGTGCGCAAGGCATATTAAGACAATACAATGATGCATACCAAGGTACAAAAAAAGCCAAAAAATAGGCCAGAAAACCTAATTTAAGATTCTTTCTCACCTATTCTTGGCATATACAAATATACAATCAACATTGATAACAAGTAAATGATTAATCTAGAAAATAATTATACGAAATCAAAACATAATAGCATATATCAGACAAGGATCACATGTAGTATATAAAGAACACATGTACATAGGAAGGAGTTCTAACTAACATATAAGCATAATAAATTATACCTGCTTGGCTGCCTCTACCACCAAAATGATCTACATAAGATAATGGCAGATATATTGGAGTGATCGATACGACAAAATTGTAGATCTATACAATACATCTGAAGGACTTATGACTCTCATGGCTAATACGGTAACGTGGTCGCATCATCATCATGAACATCCCTTGTGGTAGAAGGCACATCGGACAAGTAGGACCATGGCAAGTATAACTTTATGGGATGGAGTTCACTAGAATTGTCTTTTATCACGGTACTACTGTTATAATTATGCACCTCAGGTTGGATTTAGACCAATCCTAGTAAATGAGCACCATATTCCAATGGCAAGTACATATTTTATAGTTATGCACCTCAGGATGAGAATTTGCACAGGAAAATGACACCGAATCAATAGAGTACCAAACTATCATAGCAACATGCAAGTCACTTGGATAACTGCTATGATTGACAATGCATCCACTCCAACTGCATAAATCAAGATGGTTGAATAGCCTGCCTAAAACAGCATTTGACAGATTTTCCCAAATGTGGCAAAATATACAAAGGCTATGTAACAGATCAGGTGAACTTTCAAGGTAGATTAGATGCTCAGAAAGTATTAAGGTTGTAGCAAAAAAGCACAAAGAGAGGAGACAGATAGGCGGACATGTTAGCCAACAATCTGTGATGAGTACAAAGGTTGCAAGGACGATATTGAAGATAATTTCCAGAAATAGTACAACCAACATGATTATTTTCTGCTTCTAAACAATAATACAACGAACAGCATAATATGTACCACTTGAGGCTTTTAAAACCAATTGAACCATAACGTTTGAAGAATAAACCTATGCATAAACCAGTCCAAAATGATAAAACCTACTATTACCCACCAGACAAGCCATTTTAAGAGTTTTTACACTTTGTTCAGTGAGGCCTGACAGCCACAGTCCAATTAAAATTTACATGGAATTGCCTTTTTTAGATCTCAATTATCGTAGTCAGCCTCTGATTCATCATTTGAGTAGAATGGTGCAGGAGAAAGGAAGAAGACAATCAAAGAATAAGAGGAAATTGATATGATGAGATGAGATTGATAAGATTGATAAAAATAAGGAAATGATGATAAGATGAATCTGACTCTCACAAATAGAAGTCCCAACATCAATCCAAACACTGGCCTTCAAAGAAGATGAGAAGAATAGTAAGAGAATTACCCCCATTTTCTTCTTTTTTATATTTTGAAACTTTTTATCATATACCGAGTGGCAAGTATTCGTTTCAGACACTGGACCCATTTTGGTGATCTGGTCAAACCGGTACATACGAATCAGTATCAGTGTACAATGTACTGGCACACCGACACGTATTGGTGTTTCAGAGAAAAAGAAAAAGGAGAAGAGAAAGGGGCAGTGGGGGAAGAGGATGAAGGAGGGAGGAAGGAAGAAGGAAGAAGAGGAGATAGTGTAGGAAGACGAATGCATTGCATGGCGACGATGAGCGGCAAGGTCCCGACATGCGTGAGAGGTTGTGTTGAGAGACTGAGGGCGTGCAACAAACGTGAGAAGCGATTAGGGTTAGAAAAGTTTTATAAGGCGAACTAGATTGCTCGAAACCGGGGCAGTCCACATATAAATTGACCCGTACGTACCATCCATTTCTTTCCGGTATGAGCAAAATGTTATTCTATATCGAGTGGTGTACCAAGCAACACTATTGTAACATACTGATACAATCGTCTATCAATATTCAGCATGGGCTGGCTTTCAAATCCTTGATACCATTCCATTATAAAATACCATAGTTTTCCCACAGCAAGTCAATGCTAACAATTCCACAATTAAAAGGATTTTTGTTTTTTGTAAAAGGTATATGATAAATGCAGGATTTAATCCCAGAACCTTGCGGATCTAATAAGGCTTTATCAGCTAAGCTAGCTAACACCAATCGCTATTAAAACCATTGTTAAAAGCATGGTTTTTAATTTCAATATATACCGATCCGAGAGCCTCTCGACATGCGGACCGCCCGCTACCGAGCGGTACCAAATTTTTGGCCATGTATCGGACGATACGGGGATATATCAAGCGGTAACAATCGAAATTTTAACCGTTACCAACCTGTACTGGGCGGTACCAATCGATTTCGATTGTTACCAACTTGTACTGGGCGGTAACGGTCGAAATCGACCGTTACCGACCTTTTAGCTATTTTAACTAAAATAGCTAACATAGCTGAAAACACTAATACAATATGTATTAGTGTTTCATCTTTTTTAGGTGTACCGAGCCGACCGTTACCGACCTTTTAGCTATTTTAACTAAAATAGCTAACATAGCTGAAAACACTAATACAATATGTATTAGTGTTTCATCTTTTTTAGGCGTACCGCTCGGTACACCCTGGTGAACCGTCGACACACCTCGGTATGTACTATGCTGAGCAAGGCTTAGTATGCCAATATAGACCGAAATTACGAACCTTAGTTAAAAGGATTAACATTTAAATATTGTACATAGTTTATTGTAAGGATTGTAATTTAGATCCGCCCTAGTGTACCGAGCGCTTCTCAGTACGATACGTATCGAGGCATACCAAAGCATATCAATGCTATACCTAAAATCATAAGAAAAACCTTCAAAAATATCTGAAATAGAAAATAAGTTAGATTAGGGTTTTTAAGTTAGAAATAAATATAAATTTAGTATAATTGGACAAAAAATAATATAAATTATGAAAAATAGTGCCATATATCTTTTTTTATTATATTGAATTGATCTAATATCAATCAAATTTCGATTAAATCATCATTAAAACCACTAATCATAGCATTAAAAAACTTAATTAAAACCTAATTAAAGCTATTATACCATCACAAATTAAAGCTATTATACCATCACAAACATATGATTCAATCCTTAATATGCATGAAATATAAAGATTTAACTTATTAAGTATCTAATTTCAAAAAAATAAATATTAAACACACTAATCACAACATTAAAAACCTTAATGACTCCCTAGTTAACACTATTCTACCATCAAAAACATATCAAACAACATATTAGACATTAAGTCATACACCACATAGAATAGACTTAATCATCTCATAAATAAATAAAAATCTAAAAAGAGTATACATATCTAGAAAGAAATTGTAGCTTTGTTGAGTTTAGAATAGTAAAAATGTGAGAATAAGCGAGAGATGAGAAAGTTTAAGAGATTGATAGAGTGAAATGAGTTAAAATAGGGGGAAGAAAGAGTTTAAAAACCCTTTTCTAAGCTTCAAACGATTAAATTGACTATTTTAAATGGGGCAATCTCAGCCCTTAATCGGTAACGATCGAAATCCAACCATTACCGATTAGTACTAGTCAATAACAATCGGATTTCAATTGTTACCACCTAGTACAAACCTCGTATCGCCCTATACGAGGTCAAGTGATTGGTACCGCCCGATAGAGGGCGGTCCATGTACCGGTATCTTGTCGGACCAGTACATACCACCCGTACCGAGCAGTATGCATCGGTATAGCAAACCCTGGTTTTTTGTCTAATTCCTACCTGTTTTATCTTGCTTTCATTCATTGTAAAACAATTGTGTTGGTACACCATTATACCAAAGCTTGCAAGTGGCACACGCAATAGCTACCATTGTCAACATGCCACAAAAAGTGAATTCTTTCTTGAACCATAGTTTTAAATTATGGACACCATAAGCTGCCCAGTTTTTTACCTTTCAATCATGCACATGCAATGGACAAGACCACTTCATAATACCAAGTAGTATCACTCAGTATATTGCTCATTTTCTTTTCAATAATCATTTACAATGGTACAGAGCTATACTAAATATCTTAACATTGGAACTGTTTCAGGCTGCATACTTGAACTTCAAGAACATTTGTCTCCAGATAACAACCCTCTATCATCTTTTTCCTCTACAAAAGACATAATTCTACCCTAATTACCAACACTTGTAACTGCATGCTCCAATTTCGTAGATACACAACATACTACATATAGAGAGTCTTCTAATAGGCAAGACGGATATAGGAAAGTTATTGTTGTATACTTGACCACAAAATATGTCAATATCATCCATATAGTCACATCATGAAATCCAAATAAACCAAAGAGGAAAGCACCTTAGAATGTAAGAGAGTACTCACCATGTTTGTTGTAATATTCTTGCCAAATACCAATGCATCACCAGATGTAGGAGGAAGAAGACCAGCCAGCATAGATATGGTTGTGCTTTTACCAGCACCATTATGCCCTACAGTGTAAATTGAGCCATTCAGTAACAAAACAAAATACTTAAATTAGTGTGATTTTAGAACATATATTGCACTGCATAAAGTTGAAAACCTTGAGTATATTTGGTCGATTTTTCACGAAAACTTTTTAGAATGTTTTCTTAATGAAATGTTGAAGCATAAGCAAAGGGTAAAATAAACATTGGTTCAAAACTACATCATATAATGTCATCGTATTCACCATCCAGTGCCCAACAAATAAGGGTATCACTTTTTTCATACTTCTATATGCACATGGACTTTTTATTTCTTAAGAGTTGTTGACCCAAGATGATGTATTACATAATCATTTGGCATATGGATCTTTTATTACAATGTCATCTTATGGAGCACTAAACAATGGACAAATAAATTTTAAACTTATTGCCTGCTTATGAATTTGTTTTTTTTTTCAATATTATGAGGAAACTCCTTTTCTGTAAATAAATATTCATTTTTTGTTAGCTGAACTAGGAACAGATACATAGCTTTTTTTTGCAAAGCATCATTTGGCCATACCTACAGATTTCAATGTACTATAGGAAATTTATGATGTTTGAATTTAAGAAAATTCATGTCTAAAAAGTTTATATATTGCCATTCTGAAAAAGGAAAGAAAATATGTATGAACAACATCTCAGACAGCCAAGCATACCTAAAAGAGCAAGTATCTGATTTTCATAAAGAGTGACTTCAAGTGAATTAACTGCACAATGTTTTCCCTCCCTTGTCATATAGACCTTATGCAGATTTCTCACCTGGATGCAACTGGAGAAGAAAATACAAATTTAACTGAGCCAACTATCCTATTCACCTCGACTACATCTTTTATGTCAAAAACATACCGGCCATCAAGCTCTTGTTGCTTCATATCCAAGCTTATTATTGCTTCTATAGCAGGTTCACAAACAACTTGACCGGTCCATCTTTTCTCTATTCCTGGTACTTCATTATGTTGTTTGTCGTCCAATCTTCCAGTATTATTGGCAAAAGTTTTATCCCTTATCCAAAGTATCGTAGTAACCAAAAAGTTCCAAGTATGCCAAACTCCATCCTCTCTAGAAAGAATCTAACCAATCAAAAAAAGAGAGAGAATAATCACGACATCAAAATACAAACCTGACAAGTATCTTCAAGTTAAAGACCAGATATCTCTTCATATTAAAAGTTATTTGACAACCAAGTAGAGATATAATTAAAACATTAAGGTAGTAGGAATATGAAACCCAAATAAAAGAATGGTTTAAAAAACATGACAACAGCATGTTGGCATAATATATAAGAAATAGAACTAGTAACTAAGGTCTCAAATCATGAAAATACCTGCCGCTACACTAGCATAGCACATTGTACACTTGTACGTAACAAGTTTTAAAAAAAAAAAGTCAAAAAAAAGGCTGAAAAAATAAAGAAGGCCACCTGGTGCAGGGCCTGCATCGGGCCATGTACCAGGTGATACCATCCAGTATAGGTTCGATACAGGTGTACCGCCCGATTTCATGTGGTTTAGGTACCAATAACATGTCGGACTAGCAAACACCACCTGTACTGAACCATATTGGGCAATGAAACCAACGATTTCAACAGGCACTCAAGCGCTCACCTAGGCGCTCGGGTGAGGTGAGGCGAGGCCCGAGCGCCTCGCTTCATGTCCAAGTGGTGCGCTTCAAAGAGGCCGCCTAGGCGCTCGCCCGAAGCGCCTGGCGCCTAGGCTCGGGCAAGCACCCGGGTTAAACCAAACAGCCTCGGTGCTTTAGTTGGTTCAATCGAAGCAACTAAAGCACCGATATCAGCCTCCCAGCATCCCTCTCGCGACTTCTCCAACCCTAACCCTGCTTGCGATTCTGCCGCCGACATTTTGTCCCCACTATCGTTGTTCTCTACTGCCACTGCCACTACCACTATCGCTGCTCGTCGCTCCTACTACCGTTGTCGCTGCTCTCAGTCAGCAGCATTGGTCTTACTCTTACGCTGCGCTTTCGCTGCCGCTACCGCTGCTTGCCACTATCGTCGCTCTCGCTGCCACTACCGCTGCTCGCCACTACTATCTTACTATTACTCTTCTCACATCGACTCGATAGTGTACTGTTAACAGTATATTAACGGTATACTGTTAACTATATACTAATAATAGTATTTTTTATTTATTAGATTAATAATATATTACTTTGATTTTAATACTACTAATTTTTATTTATTTAAATTTTTTTTTTTATTTTGAGACCCTTTGTTAATGTGATATTATGATTTTGCAAGATTTTCTTAATTTAATATTATTTTTATTTAAATAATTATATTTATTAATTATATTATATATGTTTATATTTTTGCGTCTCGTTTCGTTCGGGCGAGCGCGTAACGCCTCGAGCATTTTTGGACCTTGGCGCCTAGCGCTTTTTAAATCACTGGATGAAACGAACCTTGCTCACAAAAACTTCACTTTATCTTTAATTAATATGAACATCTTCAATTAATTTTCTTTGTCTTCTAAAATAATGTTTGCACATAGATGAACACGCAAAATAGTAAAGTCCAATTTACATTAAAAAATTAATATGAAATATTTTGCAGGCAGAATATGAGTCAAACAGTTCCAAATATAACAGACAATACCTTATCGAAGTATAGCCCGAGGGAACAATACAGAAACATATCAAGCACCATCATTAGGAGGCACACCAAAAAATTAACTCCAGATGATGCCTATAAATCACAATATTAGGATATGGATCTGATTCCTTGAACCCTTA